>NW_019154085.1:27862416-27867272 GCF_002288905.1 Enhydra lutris kenyoni | reverse complement strand
GGGGCCGGGCTGAGTAATACGCTCGGGTTTGCTTTCGGGAGCTTTTGTTCCCTGAGCGCTTTCCGTAGAGTTCCGGAGGGTGGGAATCAAGATGGCGGCCTCCCGGTCTCCGGCCGGAGGAGACGAGAGCCCGGGGCCCCACTCCTCAGTTCGCCCTCAGAATACAGCGCCGATTTACTCCCGTCACCCTGCCTCCGGCCGCGCTCCGAACTGACCGAGCCTGCGACCGGTTCAAGGTAACCCCGAGCTTAGAGCTCACTCCTCGGCTCTGTCTCTGTAGCCAGCTTCCCTGTTCTAATACCTGTAAGCTCTGCGACACTCAGACGCCCCCGATCCTTCTGTGACCCTGCGGGACCTGAGGCCACGCTGACCCCGCGTAGGCTTCACCCCGGTTAAGCCTCTGGAGCGATGTCCCTCAGTGGAACAGACTTTTAAAAGTCCCGATTTTGTGCTCCGTTGCTCCGCCACTTGCCGGGAGCCGGCCCCTCCCCCCCGCGGTCTGTCTTCCTGTCGCTTTGTATTCACTTCTCCGCCAGTCCTACCTTTCAGAAAGTGGTTGATTTTCTGTTTCTAGAGTTGCTGTTCTTCTTCTCTTCGATCTCCCGTTGGATTTGTAGGTGTTTGCAATCTTTAGATAAGCTATCTAGCTGATCTCCCACTACCTGAAGTAGTCTCAGCCTGCTACTTCTCCGCCATCTTAAGCCAGTTCCATCGTGCAGAAGCTTTTTATCTTGATGAAGTCCCAAAAGTTCATTTTGGTTTTGTTTTCCTTGCCTTTGGAGATGTGTCTTGAAAGAAGTTGCCATGCCTAACTAATGTCAAAAAGTTTAGTGCCTATGTTTTCTAGGATTCTGATGGATTCCTGTTTTACTTTGAGGTCTTTCATCCATTTAGAGTTTATCTTTGTGTATGGTGTAAAAGAATGGTCAAGTTTCATTCTTCCATATATAGATGCCCAATTTTCCCAGCACCATTTATTGAAGACACTGTTTTTTTTCCATTGGATATTTTTTCCTGCTTTGTCGAAAGATAAGCCATAGGTAATCTCGACTCTATGTAATCATAGATATAAGCCCATATCTGGGCTTTCTATTTTGTTCCATTGATCTATGTGTCTGTTTTTATGCCAGTACCATGCTGTCTTGGTGATTCCAGCTTTGTAATATAGCCTGTAATCAGGCAATGTGTTACCCCGAGCTTTGTTTTTCTTTTTCAACATTTCCTTGGTGATTCAGGGTCTTTCTGGCTCCATACAAATTTTAGAACTGTTTTTCCAGCACTTTGAAAAATGCCATTAGTATTTTGATCAGGACAGCATTGAAAGTATAGGTTGCTCTGGGCAGCACAGACATTTTAGCAATGTTTATTCTTCAGATACATGAACATGGAGTGTTTTTTCATCTTTTTATGTCTTCTTCAATTTCCTTCATAAGTGTTCTATAGTTTCTAGAGTATAGATCCTTTACCGCTTTTGTTAAGCAGATGAATGGATAAAGAAGATGTGGTCCATATATACAATGGAATATTACTCAGCCATCAGAAAGGATGAATACCCAACATTAACATCAACATGGATGGAACTGGAGGAGATTATGCTAAGTCAAATAAGTCAAACAGATAAAGACAATTATCATATAGTTTCACTTGTTTGTGGAACATAATGAATAGCATGGAGGACATTAGGAGAAGAAAGGGAAAAATGAAGGGAGGTGGGAATTAGAGAGGAAGATGAACTATGAGAGAGTATGGACTCTGGGAATAAAACTGAGGGTTTTAGAGGGGAGAGGGGATGGGTGAGCCTGGTGATGGGTATTAAAGAGGGCACATATTGCATGGAGCACTGGGTGTTATACGCAAACAGTGAATAATGGAACAGTACATCAAAAACTAATGATGTACTCTATGGTGACTAACTGAACATAATAATAATAAAGGATGTAAACATCCAAAGTATCTGGAGCTAAAGGAGTTTGAGAGCAGGGAAACATCTCCCTTGACTCTTGGAGGGGCTTGCTTGAAAAGCACCAGCTTAGGGGTATGCACATCAAAGTAAAATTGCTGGTGCCCCATGATTTGGGAAAGAAAGGACTAGATTTAGTTCTCTTAAATTGTCTTGGTGCCTGTATGGTAGGAGGAGGATGTAGACATCCCAGCCTACACGTGGGAATGAGAAGTTGGCCAAGAGGCTGAAAAGGAGCTCACTGAGGCCATGGGAGTGGATTTCTGGAACAGGGCTAAAGAGCCTTGTAGTTTTGGAATAGGTTGCATGGATCAGAACCAGAAAAGTCCCAGTTAGACCCTTGGCATGAACCACAGAACAGCAGGAGTTCTGACAGACCAACCAGGGAAGGCTCCTGGGCTGAAAGAGAGAGGTTGAAAAGAGAGTTTGAGTCATGAGTTCTGCTAGCCAATGCCAGGAGATTTCCCAGGATAGAACAGTCTTCCTAAAGGGTTCTTCTCAACAATGATGGCCAACAAGGATCCTGAGGGTGCCATGTGGATTTAAGAAACTCTTCTCTTCCCACTGCTTTGAGGACACAATAATCCACCCTCATTCCTATGCCCAGAAACCATAATGGGAAAGGAAGGGGAAGGAGATTTACAAAGTCAAATTCTGAGAACATGGGCATTTTCCCTAAAAGCATTGTTTAAATTATTGCACCTGACTGAAATTACCCACTTGAGTTGCATTTACTTTTTTCTTTTCTCAGCACATGTGGTCATCTGGGGAGGATCATATCAGTTATAGAGAAATGAAGAAGCCACACTTTCTCTGCACATCTGGGTGTAATATGAATCTCTGGCCCCAGAGGTCTAGGCTGTTATTAGATATCTTTATTTTTTATTTTATTATTATTATTTTTTCGTAACCACCCAGAGTAGAAATATCTGGCAAACATTCTCTGGCATAAGAAGGCCTGTACTGTCCTATAACAAATTTGAGATTATTCACAGTCATGTGGGACAGGGAGAGGCTGGATCATTGAAGCTTCTAATAATAATTCAAAATTCTCATTTTTGCTGAGTGTTGACCATTGACCAAATTTTCCAGTTGCTTAGAGCTTGCCAAATGGACTGATTTGAACTGTATCTCTTTTTTGCCTCTATCAGAAGAGTAAAGAATCTCTGATATAAGTAAGCATGATCTTAACTCCCTCTGGTTGCTGGGAGTGGGCATGGAGGTGGGGGTTGGAGCTGGGGCAAGGATGGGTCTCCAGGACAACCCTAGGTGTTTCCCTCAAGCTGACCATGACCTCCCTCAGAGCTCTTCAATGACTTCTCAAGGCACCTAACATAAAACTTAAGCTCCTGTCCTGGCTGCCTGCCTTTCTGAGCTCATTGTGTCACTGCCTTCTGCCTCACTTACTAGGCACCAGATTTATGTCAATGTACTTTTTATTTTTATTTTTTAATACAATTCTTAGAATAACCCAAGCTCTTTTATGTCATTCAAAATCATTACTCTTTTTCCTTAAAATCCTCTTCACTCATTTCTTTTCCTTCTTTTTTTAAAATTTAAATTCAATTAGCCAACATATAATACATCATTAGTCTCAGATGCAGTGTTCAATAATTCATCAGTTGTGTATAACACCCAGGGTTTATCAAATCATGTACCCTCCTTAATGCCCATCACCCAATTATCCCACCCCCCCAGCTCCCCCCCAGCAACCCTGTTTGTTTTCCAGAGTCAAGAGTCTCTCATCGTTTTTCTCTCTCTTTGATGACTCCTTATTCTGTTTTCCCTCCCTTCCCTTATGATCTGCCCTGTTTCTTATATTCCAAATATGAGTGAAACCATATGATAATTATCTTTGTTTCACTGACTTATTTCACTAAGTATAATACCTTCCAGTTCCAACCATATCAATGCAAATGGTTAAGTACTCATCCTTTCTGATGGCTGAGTAATATTCCATTGTGTGTGTGTGTGTTTGTGTGTATATATATATATATACATATATATATGTATACATATATATATACATATACATATATATACATATATATATATATACATATACATATATATATGTATGTATATATATATGTATACATATATATATATATATATATATATATATATATTCTTTATCCATTCATCTGTTGAGAGAGACTGAGAGACATCTGGACTCTTTCCGTATCTTGACTACTGTAGACATTGCTGCTGTAAACATTGGGGTGCATGCGCCCCTTCAAATCACTATGTATCCTTCAGATAAATACCCAGTAGTGCAATTGCTGGGTCATAGGGTAGCTCTATTTTTAACTTTTTGAGAAACCTCCGTGCTGTTTTCCACAGTGGCTACACCAGTTTGCATTCCCATCAGCAGTGTAAGAGGGTTCCCCTTTCACCGCAGCTTCACCAACATCTGTTGCTTCCTGAGTTGTTAATTTTAGTCATTCTGACTGGTATAAGGTGGTATCTCATTCTAGTTTTCATTTGTATTTTCCTGATGCTAAGTGATGTTGAGTATTTTTTCATGTGTCTCTTGGCCATTTGTATGTCTTCTTTGGAGAAATGTCTGTTCATGTCTTCTGCCCATTTCTTGACTGGATTATTTGGGGTTTTTTGGTGTTGAGTTTGAAGAGAACACAGGCAGCAACTTCTTCGACCTTAGTCAAGCAACTCCTGTTAGACATGTCTTCAAAGGCAAGGGAAACAAACACAAAAATGAACTATTGGGATTTCATCAAGATAAAAAGCTTTTGCACAGGGCGCCTGGGTGGCTCAGTGGGTTAAGCCTCTGCCTTCGGCTCAGGTCATGGTCTCAGGGTCCTGGGATCGAGCCCCGCATCGGGCTCTCTGCTCAGCATGGAGCCTGCTTCCTCCTCTCTCTCTGCCTGCCTCTCTG
>NW_019154085.1:27839281-27859416 GCF_002288905.1 Enhydra lutris kenyoni | reverse complement strand
ATATATATATATATATATATATATATATTCTTTATCCATTCATCTGTCAATGGTGATCTTGGGTCTTTCCACAGTTTGGTTATTATGGACATTGCTACTATGAACATTGGAATGCAGATACCCCTTCAGATCACTACGTTTGTATCTTTGGTATAAATACCCTGTAGTGCAATTGCTAGGTCGTAGGGTAGCTCTATTATGAATGTCTTGAGGAATCTCCATACTGTTTTCTAGAGTGTCTGTACCAGGTTGCATTTCCACCAAATATGTAAGAGGGTTCTCCTTTCTCCACATCCTTGCCAACATTTGTTGTTGCCTGTCTTGTTAATTTTAGCCATTCCGACAAGTATGAGGTGGTATCTTATTGTGATTTTGATTTGTATTTCCCTGGTGCCAAGTGATGTGGAGCATTTTTTCATGTGTCTGTTGGCCATTTGTATGTCTTCTTTGGAGAAATATCTGTTCATGTCTTCTGCCCATTTCTTGATGGATTATTTAGTTTTTGGGTGTTGAGTTCCATATGTTCTTTATAGGTCATGGATACTAGCTCTTTATCTGATATGTCCTTTACAAGTATCTTCTCCCATTCCATAGGTTGTCTTTTAGTTTTGTTGACTGTTTCCTTTGTTGTGAAGAAGATTTTTTTCTTCATGAAATCCCAATAATTCATTTTTGCTTTTGTTCCCTTGCCTTTGGAGACTTGTCTAGCAAGAACTTGCTCACTCATTTCTTTCCACAGTCGTCTTCGTGTCTTCTACAATATTTCAATTTAAATGTCTTCTCTACAGAATAGACTTGCATGACCTTCCTGACTTTCCATGGCCTTCCTTTACCTTACATGACTCTGCCCCCATTATAATCTTCCACTACATTCTTATTGTCTTCTTAAGCACTTTTCACAAGTTGTGATGACTTATTTATTTATTGGTTTTTCTCCTTTGTCTGTCCCCTGCCCTGGAATATAAACTCCCAAAGGACCATATTTGTTCTGCTCCTCACTGGTCTCCGGGAGCAACATGGTGCTGGTCAGGTGCTTTACTCTCAAAAGCAGGTAGTTGGTGAACAATAAAGTGGGCAGACATTGTGTAATGCTCTGAGCTCAGTTCAGACTCATGGTAGCCGAAGGAGGAGGAGAGACAAGTCATCCCAGATCATCTATAAATGGGTTAATCCCCCTCAAGGAGACTATGCCCTAGTTGTCCCCAGGGAGAGAGGATACATGTAGAAGATGCAGCTGGACTCTGAGTGGCAGAGGGAGGGTTAAAACTGAGGAGAAAGAGAAAAGACAAATGAAGTATTCTCAAAGCAAAACAGATGTTTCACCTCATATCCATTTTGTTTCCCTTAGTAAAAGGGGGAGCAGAGAGCTGGGGGGAGATGATGGGTATTTGTCTAGACTTCATTTCTTCCTAAACTGTTTTGTCACTGGAGACCTGGGACCCTTGGCTTCCTCTTCCCCTTGACCCTTTTCTGCCTCAATAAATGACTCATGGTCAAAGCCTTTGTGCAAAGCACTAGCAAGTGGCAGAGAGAAAGGGCCTAGAGTAAAAGTCAGGAGCTGGCTGTTCTGACCCCCAGAAAGCAAGAGTGGCTGTCTTCTAGGCCCAGGAGGGAAGCTGGGTTCCTGAGAACCTGTAGGGCCTTGGGGGAATCAGGACAAATTCTATGAGTAGTAAGGTACCTGGACATTGGGACCATGAAGATCCAGAAAGATCATCCCTAACTTCAGATGGATAGAAATTTCACTTGAGGCAGGAGATAGTCAAAGTACTTGATCTCTGGCAGGATGATTGATTATTGGCAGAAAGGGATATTGTACGGTATAATGCTGGAGTGTCACACAAATGCTCTCTGACACAGCTGCTCATATTAAAAAAAAATCATTGTTAGGCACCTACTATGTGCCAGGTCTTGATCTTATCATTGAGAATCACTAGTGAACAAACAGGAAAATGTAGCCCTTACAATACCTATGTTCCAGGGAGCTAATGACCTATGAGACCTCATGGACTTTATATTCTCTATAATTCTGTTTTGGCAATGCTCTATTGCTGAAAGTAAAGCCATTATTTAGAGATCTCTAAAAACTGTGATATTGGTGCCATTCAACAGTTTCAGGGACGGGGCAGTGGCAGTTAAGATCTCAAAAGAAGGAAAGCAGAAAAGGCATTCATAGGAGATCTTGTTTAATGGTCCCGTTGTGACATGGCAGTCATGACAAGTCATGAGGGGCAGGAGCTAAAGAGCTCCTTAGAGCCAGGAAAAGACTGGTCCTTGGAGCACAGGGATGCCCTTGGCAGGAAGGGAGCAGCTGGATTTGCTTATTTGGTATCCCTGCAGACAGTGGAGCAGATTCTTACTGCTCCTCACTGCTGGTACCCAGACCATTTGCAATTTTGTCAACCCAACCCTGCCTCCTGAGAGGTGCTGAATTTCCGTTCCGCAAGTCTGCACTTCTTCTCAGCTCTGCCATCTGCAGGCAGGTTATCCTGTACTCCTGAATGTGCTCCAATGTTCTCACTGCTTTCCACCTCTTCTCTCTCAATGTTCTAGATGTGGGTAAGGAAGAAAGGGGGTGGGAAGGGCCATCAGGAGGTGGTGACTCTAGGGGATGCTGAGAAAGGATCATTAGTTCCCTCTCCATCCTCACTGGATCTCAGCAACCCCTGTCAAGACCACACTGAGAGCTCTCATCTCCTAGACCCTTCCTTTTGATATTGAAACCACTTACTCCTCATTGACACCAACTTGTCTTCCTTTGCTCTTCCTCCACTGCTAGGAAGTGGAAGGCACTGAGTGTCTTTGATCCCCCAAGTACATTAGTTGATAGCCAGTCCCCTCTGACTCAACTTTCTTTCTTTTTTAAATTTCTTTTCAGCGTAACAGTATTCATTGTTTTTGCACCACACCCAGTGCTCCATGCACTCCGTGCCCTCTCTAATACCCACCACCTTGTTCCCCCAACCCCCCACCCCCTTCCCCTTAAAAACCCTCAAATTGTTTTTCAGAGTCCATAGTCTCTCATGGTTCACCTCTCCTTCCAATTTCCCTCAATTCCCTTCTCCTCTCCATCTCCCCTTGTCCTCCATGCTATTTGTTATGCTCCACAAATAAGTAAAACCATATGATAATTGACTCTCTCTGCTTGACTTATTTCACTCAGCATAATCTCTTCCAGTCCCGTCCACGTTGATACAAAAGTTAGGTATTCATCCTTTCTGACGGAGGCATAATACTCCATAGTGTATATGGACCACATCTTCCTTATCCATTCGTCCGTTGAAGGGCATCTTGTTTCTTTCCACAGTTTGGCGACCATGGCCATTGCTGCTATAAACATTGGGGTACAGATGGCCCTTCTTTTCACTACATCTGTATCTTTGGGGGTAAATTCCCAGTTGACTCAACTTTATTTCTTTCCTACTCAGGAGGCAGCTGTGTTGTAGCACTGCAGCCTCTATTATAAATCCCTTTAACTTAACCTATTGTTGGTTACATGTCTATTAGTTGCAGCCAAATATTTTCCTAACCAAGGGATCTGATCTCCTGGCTCCATTTGACTGGATGCTGGATGTAGTTGTTAACGTTCCTATTATAAACCTTGCATGTTTTAGGAGACTGCCAGAGCTGGAAGAACCCTTAGAAACCAACTCCTGACCTTTGATACGGTACACTAAAATGCACCAAGAGAAAGTAATATGGAGAGCTGGTGGGACAGTCAGGACTGGAGCCCACAAATCTCAGAAGTGAGTCCAGTGTTTACTGTCAGCCATCTCCCTATCTCCTGGATTTGAAATATTAACACAGGTCAAGGGCATGAAGAAAATATCCATGCTTTTGGTTGTGACCACAATGGTCACATTGTGGATAGGCACTGAGCATGGCTATGTGCCCTGAAGCACTAACCACCTTGCAGAAAAGACAGGCCCTGAAAGCATGGTCAGTGATCACCACCCTGAAGAGTAGGGAGGCCCCAGGTGCTGGCTCATCATGTACCTCTCTGCACCTCTAAACTGCTTTCCTGGAGATGTATTTAGCCTCTGCTCCAGGTCTTGGAAGTCAATCTCCCAGAGCAGCACTCAGGTGTGAGCTTGGTGACCACACTCTTGCAGGCTCCACAAGCACAAGTTAATTAACTAGGGAAGGTGCACACACAGGAAACACACTGCTCACCAGCTGTCCATTTCTCCTTGTCTCTCTCTTATCTTGACTTCTGTTAAGTCCCATTGAAGCATTTGATATTTTACTCTTCATTTTCATTTGCATGACATCTTCCCTCACTCTTTGAACAATGAACACTTAGCAGTGACTCTTATTAATTTGCTTCTTATAAATCCCAGCCTCAGGTAAGGTCTTTGCACTTCCTTCTCTGTCTTCCAGGAAGGCTCTGCCTTTGGTCCCTTGGTTGTGCCTGATGGTTACCTCAGCCTCAGCACAAATACTGACTCCTTGGACAAGCCTCTGTACCCCAGCCTCCAGCCCCTTTGCTGCATGTCCCTCACTAGCACACCACCTCCTTATCTGCTCAGCCTAAACCTTTTCTTTCCATCATAGTATTTGGCACCAATTGAAACGATCTTATTTGCATGTTTACTTGTTTAGTTTCCTGTTGGCCCGTTAGAATGCAAGCATCTCTCCTAGGGCAGAAGCATCCATCCTAGTGCTTCCCAATACCAGAAACTGTCTGGCTTGACACAGACACCCAAAAGTCATTTCTAGAACTAAAGCAGCCTGGAGAAGATGAACTTTTGAAAGAGCCCATTCCACATCATATCTTGTCTGTGCTGTGGGTGTAGGGCAGCCATCAAATGCCAAGGACCAGCCCTCATGCCAGCTCTTGGTCTTAGGTGCTCGGCACAATGAAGGACGTTCATGCAGTGATATTCCTCTCCTGCCCTCCTTCCCAGTGTTCTTTCCTGCATGTTTGAGGTATCAGATGTAACTCATAGATGTTAAAGCAAGCCCTTTTATATCCATCCCCACCCAAAGACTGGGGCTTTTGTTCCTTTTCTAGGATGGGGAAGATTTCTCTTAAAATCTTGGTTAGAGGTACATGCCCTTACTTGCTGGCTGCTAATACCACCTCCACCTGATTCTGAGCTCTTATGAGAAAGTGTATTTCTTTCTCACCTTGATCTGCCTGCACTGGAAACCCTCAGGCATTAGCAGAGTCCCCACAATTCTCCTTGAGAGACCACAACTTCTTGCATGCCTTCACAGATATTTGGATGGATTTTCAACTTGGCTGTGTGTGTCCCCTTGTACTAAATCCAATCTCTTCAATCTGAGCTTTAAGGGCTACCTCTCACCACCTCCTCATTCCCCCCAGCCCAATTTCACCATATACCCAACTTCCCATTATTTTCAGTCTCCCCCCAAATTCTTCCTGGTCCTGGTCTGCATGCTTCAGCCTCCATGTTTTCCGTCTTCTGTTCAGGACAACCTGCAGAGAACTAACTTTGCCTCTCCTTGTTAGGACTTTATCCTCATTCACAGGCCCATACTCAAAGTTTTGTCCTGTAGGAGAGCTTTCCTGATTTACTCCCTCTGGCTTGCCCTACCTGAGTAACTCCAACTATCTCTCCAATGTATCCATCTGTCTGCACAGAGCAGTCTCAGCAGGGGTCCAATGTATGCAAATGTAGGTAGATATCAGATTTGGGGGCCATTTAGCCTTTCTGTTTGATGGAGTTTTCTTTTAGGTAAGAAATTTGACTTTCTGGGTCTGAGATGGCAATGTGTCTACATCTTCTTTTCTTTCTTTCTTTCTTTCTTTCTCTCTCTCTTCTTCTTCTTCTTCTTCTTCTTTTTCTTCAACTAACCCTCTTTCTCTTTGGTGGGCATCAGAGTATTGTACAAATAGTAAGACTATAAATGAGTAATCGTGATTCCATGTTTTTTCCTCCTTGTCATTCCTGCCACAGCTCATCTGCTCATCCTCTCCATAGCCTGTAGTGGATAAATTGTAACCCAGAGAAATGAACTTGGGTCAAACATTAATTTCTCTTTTTAAGGCAATCCAGCACGGGCATTGCAGGAGGAGGCAAGAAAACAAAGAGCCTCTGGCCTCAGGGGTCTTACAGTATGTCAGAAAAGGGGAATCTTAAACCAACATAAAGGAAAACACATGGAAGGGAGAGATGAAGAGAATGGCTCTTGGAACTCTTGGCTCTTGGAACTTTGTTTTACCCACCATTGACTCTCCTGGCAACTGTCTAGGAATATTTCAGAGTCACTTGGGTAGAGCCCGAGAATGAATAAAATGTCTCTTTTCATAGACCCACTGGGCTGGCCGAGAACTAGGAAGGTCATTCTGCCCATTCCCTTGCCCCAGGCCAGACCACATCAATTCCGCCTGCCCAGTCAGGGGTATCTCCTGTTTCCAAACCTCATCCGAGACAGATCTTACCCCATTTTCACTGTCTGCTCTTCCTGCCTGGTGGTTTTGAGCCTGGGTAGTGAATGGCTGAGATAGCTGCATTCCTTGGACTGCCTTGAAGCCATGCATATTTGTCAAGCACTCCTGGGGAGGGATCTCAGGGGATCTAGAGGCAAAGGCCTGTGCTGATCTGCCCAGCCATACTCAGCTTTTTCCATTGGGCGTCTCAACTGCATTCTGTCCTTGCTCCAAGGTGGAGAGGTGGATCCCATTTGCAAGGAGATGAATGTTGGTGTTTGACTTATTGCTGTATCAATGCCCAGAAGCTCTGGCAGAGAATATATCTCTTTAATTTAGGAAAAAAAAAAAAAGGACTTTGAATTCCACCTGCCCACTCCGTCTTCAACACCTCCTCTCCTTCCACCCTGTTTCTCTCTTCTCACTTGTCAGAGGAACAATAGGGTAACATGGGTGCTTTTTGCCAGGATAGGACCCGCTACCGGCCCTGTCTTTGCTTAAGAGTTCCATAGTCCAGCTGTCTTGTAAGGTGACTGCTGTCAGCTGACACTGCTAGGTGCTGCCAGCCAAGGCTCTGAAGGGAACCAAAAGTGGACTGGGGGTAGAGGTCATATCAAGTAGACAGAGTGTTGATGGATGGCTGAGATTTACGTATTTTTTCAGACAGATACCTCTGTCAAGTTTTCTCTATATCTTCGCCATGGAAACTTACCTTCCTTCTAGATCACTTCAGCTTTTCCCATTCTGAAGACTGACTTTGTAGAGTTTGGTGGCCAACTGCACAACTACTGATGATGAACAAGAAGCAGCAATCATCCCACAAGCTATTTCTCCTGCTAGGACATGTTCTTCACCCTCACCCTTCCACCACACATCCAGCCATTGGTGGCCTTACTCCTCAGAGCCTTATGGTCTTCTCTAGGTGTTGCTTCTTCAGTCCAGAGAGCTGCTCCTTCTCTAGCCTGTCACTGTAGCGCAAGAGAAAAACTGGGATAAAGTGCTCTCTCAGAAACCAAGAGAGGAGGGGGCTTTTGGAAGGGAATGTCTCAAAGAAGTTAGGAAGAACTGAAATGTTTGGACTGGGCTTAGAGTTCAGTAGGAAATCAGTCCTCCTGGGAGAGAGACTCCAGGGTTTGCAAAGTTGTGAATGGAAGGGAGTGAATGAGATTAAATCATAGACAGACTATTCCTTCAAGAAATGACCCATGGGGTGTCTGGGTGGCTCAGTGGGTTAAAGCCTCTGCCTTCAGCTCAGGTCATGATCTCAGGGTCCTGGGATCGAGCCCCTCATTGGGCTTTCTGCTCAGCGGGGAGCCTGCTTCCTCCCCTCTCTCTCTCTGCCTGCCTCTTTGCCTACTTGTGATCTCTGTATGTCAAATAAATAAACAAAATCTTTAAAAAAAAAGAAAAAAATGACCCATGAAGTAGAAGATCAAAAAGGCAGTAGCTAAAGACTGGGAACTGAAAAAGGAAAATAACTTATTTATGTATTTTTTAAGATGGAAGTGAGTTGAGAAATACATAGTCTTGGGGCAGTCTCTATTTACCACATCCAGATCCATGCTTGATTTTTTCCATGTATGGTCTGAGAGGCTGACCTTTCACGACTGTGGTAGGAACACCCTGCAATCTGGCTTCCAGGTGGGTATGGCCCTTGAGGAGCACCAACAGGACATTAGAGAGTGGGAGAAGAAGGAGTGTGTGGTATTTGCCCCCTTGTTTCTTTTCTTACTTGGTCAGGGCTTGGCAGTGGACCATGAGTCTGTATCAAAGGCCTTAAGTCCTACCAGACAACCATCTTCTCTGACCATGGCCATCTTCTGCTAGTTCTGTTGATTACTTCCATTTTTTGGCTTCTTTAGACCTAGGGATGGTGTCAGCTTCCTGCTCTTGCTGATCTTGAAAACTTCGTGAAAACTATTCCTTCATGAAAAACTTCATGAAAACTTCTTGAAAACTATTCCTTCATGATTTCCCTTCACTCTGACCACACCCTTGCAAGCAGTCCCTTTATTTGACTCTCCTGAATTACCCCATTTGAGTATGTCATCTGTTTCTTACTGGTGACTTGACTGGCAAAAGGAGTGGTGATGATTAAAGACCCTGTTTTCATCAGAAATTTCTATATCTGTCTGTGGTTCTCTGTCTGTCTGTCCATTTGTCTCCCTCTCTGTCTCAGCCTTTATGTTTCCATGAAGTGACACTTGGCTTTGTTCATCATCTCTGCTGATTGCTCGTATTTCATTGGAATGGGACAGAGTTGAGCTGGGTGCTGGGAGAAGGTAGAAGGCAGGTAGGGAAACAGGGAGCCTGGAGTAGAGCCAAGCACACCTGGGAGAGGAGGCTTCTTAGGAGATGGTCAGATTTGGGGCCCAGGTAGACATGTATGTATACAAATATCTATGATTCTGTTTTTCTCTCTGAAGAACCCTAATACAATGGGAAAACAAAGCTCAGGGATACAAACAAAATACAGAGAGAAAGAGAAATTATACATATAGACATATAAGCATGTGATGGACAAGTAAGAGTATAGGAAATGGATTGAGGGCCTCCAGCATACATGTGATTAGGAGGTCTAGGGGAAAAATGTAGACAATAGTATAAATTCTCTGAGTTGAAATATTGAATCCTTAGGTTAAAATTTCACATAAAATACAACAGAACAAATAAAAATAAACTTACATCTATTTATGCTGTAGCAAAATTGCAGAATGTGAATGATAAAAAATAAATATTAAAACCTACCAGAAAGAAAAGACTGCTTAGCTGCAAAGGAATAACAGTTAGTTTGACAAAGGGATTATCTTCAGCCACATAAGACCCCCAAATACAAATGAGTTAATATCTTCAAAGCACTGAGGGTGGGGGGGGGAAAGCCAGTCTAGAATTTCATACTCAGCTTATTATTCAGTTGTGAGGGAAAAACAAGGACACATTCAGCTACATAAAGAATATGAGTATTTACTGCTCACAGACTCCCTGGCATAGTTCAGGAAGGAGAAAGGTGAAATTAGAGGGAAGAATTAGAAGGAAGAAAAAAATAGTTGTAAACTATTTCAGTAAGTGCATGAATTATTGACAGTGGAAACATAAATTTTGTGATAAAAAAGGAGGGAGAGCTGGAAGTTGAGATGATAAACACCCAAGATTGTTGATGGTGGAAGTGTTGAGTAGTTAAACATAATGACATCCTTGGCTTATGTAAGAGGATGCTAGAGATAATAAATAAATTAAGATCTAGGAAAAATGTATGAGTATGTGTATTAAAAATCTGTCACTGGAGTGCCTGAGTGGCTCAGTCAGCAAGTGTCCAACCCTTGATTACAGCTCAGGTCATGATCTCTGCATCCTGGGATCCAGCCCTGAGTTGGGCTTCCCAATTAGTCTGCTTGAGTTTCTCTCTCTCTCTCTCCCCCTGCCCCTCCTCCCCTTACCGTCTTTCTCTCTCTAAAAAAGAGAAAAAAAGAGAGAGAGAGAGAGAGAGGCAAAAACAAATCTGTGAGTAACGATTAGATTACCGGAAATGCAACTGAACCTCTAAACCAGAAATCACATGGGGAAAAGGTGGTGGTGGTGGTGGTGGTAGAGAGGAGGGGGGTAAAAAATTGCTACAGCTCTGTTAATACAACTAAAGACAGGGAAGGAGAAAAAAAATAAGGATTTAAAAAAGAAAGAGAAGAGTAAACAAAATGAGTGAAAATAAACATTGGCTTTAAAAAAAGCAAGTTGCAGAATCTTATTTACAGTATGACACCGTTTACCTTTAAAGTTACCACACTCACAAAATAATAGCAAATATTTTTGCAGACAAATGTACTGAAAACACAGACATAAATGCAAATGGGATACACACCTTTAAAGAAGGGAGAAAGGAGGAGAAAAGGGGGTTTCAGCTATATTTTTAGTGGTTTACTTATTTAATTTTATAAAGCCTGAAGCCTATCATATTAACATTTCAAAAATATCTGTGGTGGTGCATGTGTATGTTTTGTTGTTCTGTATGATTTTCTTTATATTTAAAATATCTCCTGATTTTTTTCAGGAGAAAACACTGAAAGATAGGACTGTACAGTTGCCAAAAGAGGATGAAAACCAGTTAATGGCAATGTAGGATTTCCTTATGTCCAGGGAAAGACTTGGGAAAGATCCCAAGGTCACAGTGAGGTAGAGATACAGGCTGAATCTGTAGATCAAATAACCTTGTATTTTTGAAAGTTTCACCTTGGTTTGTTAAGAATGAAAGTGTAAGGTGTGAGTTGGAAGTAAATCAAACCTAGTTTAGGTTTTAGGAGAGTGGAACAGGGTAAGGAGACTTAGCTCAAGGGAACCAGTAAGGGGCTTTTTCCTTCTCTCAACCTGCACCAGGCTGAACTGTACACACTTTAAGGGACTGTTGAATTTTTACTTAGTATTCATTGAGCACTTGTTATGCCTTATGTCACTCAGGTAAATGCTTGACTTGTGTTATCTTATTTAAACTTGTTCTGGTCATGGGTATGTAAGCATTGTTTTAACTAATTTGCCATTTCTTTCTTTTTCTTTTTTAGGATTTATTTATTTATTTTAGAGAGAGTGTAGGAGCACAAGTGGGAGGAGGGGCAGAGGGAGAGAGAGAGAATCTTAAGCAGACTCCGGTCCAAGCACAGAGCCCAAAGTGGAGCTTGATCTCTCTCTCTCCCACAATCCTGTGATCATGACTGGAGCAGAAATCGACAGTTGAATGCTTAACTGACTGAGCCACCCAGGCATCCCTTGACTTACCATATCATTAAGAGGCAGGAAAAAGAGTGGTTAGGGTCAAGGATTCTATAGAGTTAGGTCACAGCTTTGTTCCTTAGTAGCTATGTGGTTACAGAATGTCATTTAACTTCTCTGTGGCTGAGTTTACTCATTTTATATATTTTTTAATTTTTAAATTTTTTTCTTAAGTAGGCTCCACCCTGGTGTTCATGGGGTTCAATCGCATGACTCTGAGATCAAGACCTGAGCTGAGATCAAGAGTCAGGCACTTAACCAACTGAGCTACCCAGGCACCCTGAGGTTCTTCATTTTATTCTTTTTTTTTTTAATTTTATTTTTAATAATTACATGGTTTATTTTATTCTTTTTTTTAATTTTATTTTTTATAAATGTTCTTCATTTTAAAATGTGAATGGTAATTGTACCTATCTCACTGCATTGTTGTGCAGTTGTATTGACATATGAGAAGGCTTAGAAGACTGGTTGGCATATAATGATTGTTATATAAGTAGTTAATAATAGTATTATTGCTATTTTGGATGAGAAAATAAAGGTCTTTTTTTTTTTAAAGATTTTATTTATTTGACAGAGAGCGATCACAAGCAGAGAGAGAGAGAGGAGGAAGCAGGCTCCCCACCCAGCAGAGAGCCCGATGCGGGACTTGATCCCAGGACCCTGAGATCATGACCTGAGCTAAAGGCAGAGGCTTAACCCACTGAGCCACCCAGGCAGCCCAGAAAATAAAGGTCTTTTTTAAAATCTTTTTTTTTTTTTAAGATTTTATTTATTTATTTGACAGAGAGAGAGATCACAAGTAGGCAGAGAGGCAAGCAGAGAGAGAGGAAGGGAAGCAGGCTCCCTGCTGAGCAGAGAGTCTGATGTGGGGCTCAATCCCAGGACCCGGGATCATGACCTGAGCCAAAGGCAGAGGCTTTAACCCACTGAGCCACCCAGGTGCCCCATAAAGGTCTTGAAAGACAAATTAACTTGCAAAAGCTCACCGTTAGTTGGACATTGTGGGTAAGACTGCAGTGGCTAATTTTGTTGACTGTTTGCTTTGCTGTGCAGAAGCTTTTTATCTTAAGTCCCAAAAGTTCATTTTTACTTTTGATTCCCTTGCCTTTAGAGACATGTCTTTTGTTGTGGCTGATGTCGAAGAGGTTACTGCCTATGCTGTCCTCTAGGATTTTGATGGATTTCTGTGTCACATTGAGGTCTTTCATCCATTTTGAGTTTATCTTTGTTTATGGTGTAAAAGAATGGTTCAGTTTCATCTTCTGCATGTGGTTTTCCAGTTTTCCCAGCACAATTTATTGAGGAGACCATCTTTTTTCCATTGGATATTCTTTCCTGATTTGTTGAAGATTAGTTGACCATAGAGTTGAAGGTCCATTTCTGGGTTCTTTATTTTGATCCATTGATCTGTGTGTCTGTTTTTGTGCCAATACCATGCTGTCTTGATGATCACAGCTTTGTAATCTAGCTTGAAGTCAGGCATCATGATGATCCCAGCTTTGGTTTTCTTTTCCAACATTCCCCTGGAGATTCAGGGTCTTTTCTGGCAACCCACAGAGTGGAAGAAGATCTTTGCAAGTGACATTACAGATAAAGAGCTGATATCTAAGATCTATAAAGAACTTCTCAAACTCAATACCCAAAAAACAAACAGTCCAGTCAAGAAATGGGCTGAAGACATGGACAGACACTTCTCCAAAGAAGACATACAGATGGCTAACAGACACATGAAAAAATGTTCAACATCACTGGCCATTAGGGAAATACAAATCAAAACCACAGTGAGATACCACCTTACAACAGCTCGAATGGCCAAAATTAACAAGACAGGAAACAACAGATGTTGGCAAGGATGTGGAGAAAGGGGAGCCCACTTACACTATTGGTGGGAATGAAAGCAGGTATAGTTACTCTGGAAAACAGTATGGAAATTCCTCAAGACATTAAAGATAGATCTACCCTAAGATCCAGCAATTGCACTACTGGGTATTTACCCCGAAGATATGGATGTGGTGAAAAGAAGGGCCACATGCACCCCAATGTCCATAGCAGCAATGTCCACAATAGTCAAAATGTGGAAGGAGCTGTGATGTCCTTCAGCAGATGAATGGATAAAGAATATGTGGTTCATATATACAATATGATGAAAGGATGAATACCCACCATTTGCAGCAACATGGATGGAACTGGAGTGGATTATGCTAATTAAAATAAGTCAAGCAGAAGAAAGACAATTATATGGTTTCACTTATATGTGGAACATAAGGAATAGTGCAGAGGACCACAAGGGAAGGGAGGAAAAACCGGATGGGAAGAAATCAGAGAGGGAGACAAACCATGAGAGATTCTGGACTCTGGGAAACAAACTGAGGGTTGCAGAAGGGAGGGGGTGGGGAGATGGTGTAGCTGGGCGATAAGTATTAAGGAGGGCACGTGTTGTGATAAGCACTGGGTGTTATATGCAAATAATGAATCATTGACCCCTACACCAAAAACTAATGATGTGCTAATATGTTGGCTAACTGAATATTAAAGAAAAGAAAGGAAAAGAAAAGAAAAAGACTGTAGTAACTACCTTATTTTTTTTTTATTATTTTTTTTAAAGATTTTATTTATTTATTTGTCAGAAAGAGAGTGAGAGAAAGCAACACAAGCAGGCAGAGAGGCAGGCAGAGGCGGAGAGAGAGGCAGGCTCCCCGCTGAGCAAGGAGCCCGATGATGGACTCGATCCCAGGAACCTGGGATCATGACCTGAGCCGAAGGCAGCGGCTTAACCCACTGAGCCACCCAGGTGTCCCTAGTAGCTACCTTATAACGAGTAGTTAGTTAGCACAAGGACAAACTCAACTCACACAGCAAGGGTGCTAGACCAGAAGAATGGTAAGAACTTGGGCCTTGCTGATGTCATGGAGCCCTCTATTAGCCAACTCTGGAACTTATCTACCCATGGACTTTTGTTATGAAAGGTAACTTGTTTTCTTAATTGTTCAAGCCAGTTGAAATGTACAGCTTTCTGTTACTTACAGCTCAAAGCACTCAAACAAATTCAAATGCCATAGCAAACTCTTGCTCTTAGGGGAGAGAGAAATAGTGCCATGGGATCTTTGACCATTGAAGGGCAACTCCAGGCCTATGGTTTTGTCACTGAGAGCAGGGAGTGAGTTGTGGCAGCACCAGTTACAGTGGAACCTGGTTTCTCACATCAAACTAGAAAAGGCTATTCCGTGGACTGGGTCATCAGATGCTAAAGAAGAGTTCCCTCAGCCCTTTAAATTGAAGAGCTCCCCAAACAACTGAACAAGCACCATCCAGAGAAGAAGGCAGGGTGATGATGCTCCTGGAGCTTCACCCAACTTAGATTAAGATGTATGAATGTAATAAAAACCACCCAAAAGGAACAAAAAAGAGACCTTGGGAAGCCCATCCAAGAGAGTGAAAGGAAGGAGAACAGAAGGAACCGTGGAAAAAAAAAATCTCCCAGACCAAATGATGGTCCAAAAATAATGAGACCAAAGTTCAAAGAAGTAATTTAAACCAAATAAGGCAGAGAAGGCTGAGCCAGTAAGGGCAGGCTCACTCTGCAGGGAGCAGCGGGCAGCAGGGGTTGAGCTAAGTAGAGTTCAGTTTGGGACAGCTCATGGATCAGGACAGAGAAAAGCACTCATCTGCTTGCCTGGAGCTCCCACTGCCCGGGTCAGAAAAGGTGGCAGGGCTAAATGGGTACCTTCTTCCTTGTCCTGCTGCAAGGAGCCAAGAAGCCTCATCTCCACCCCCACCACTGGCAGGACTGCCTGGGTGGGCTCCCTGTCACTTCCATGGAGAGCTGCTGGGACCAGGCAAGTGAGGGAAACCTTACTTGCTTGGAGCCAAAGTTCTTTAGGCCCTATTTTATATTTCATTTCAGCAAAGAATTATAGGGATGCCAGGGATGATGGATGCTAAGCCCATTAACTGCCTTCTGAATTTTGGACTTGGACTTTTGTTGATCCTATAGTCCTGGTAATTGCCTAGCAGCTTGGTATCAGAGCATCCATCTGGTTCATTTGTGGATTCTGCATGCGGATACGTGTGTGCATGTACACATGAAAAAAAAAATTCTGTTGAGTTTTTCTACTTTTCCTAGTCTCTATTCTAAACTGAAACCCCATACCTTCCACCACAGCCTTTTAAGCCACAAATAAAATTAAATTTTGTTTGTTAAAGCAAACAAAAATTAATGTTTTTACAAGAATTAAATATTTAGAAAGGTCATGGAATGAACATGGAGAATTTAAGTTTCTACAGAGATCTAGAAAGGTCTTCCTTCCATGTGCCTTCCTTGATTTAATCTCATATTTATTCTCACTACTGAGGACAAAACTGAACTATAAATCACGTGCACCAATTGATTCATAGTGCATTCAAATATACAAAGAAAATGTGGCTCATGTGACTTTTACCATTATTCTATGACTGATCTGAGTCTCAAAAGTACTGGCTAGGGGAAAATGACCTTGTCACTTAATGATCCCTCAGTTTCTAGGGTAAAATAACTAATCCCAAAGAGAGTTGGAGTTGTTTGGCATTCTTCTCCTCCCAGATGGCACTTGGAGGTTAATGGGGACTAGAGCAACTTCATGGTAGGAGGAAAGAAGGGGGATGTAAGTCAAATGCTATCCTCTGGTCTCCTTCCAGTCTCTACTGTGGTGTGGCTGCTCTAGTTTGGTTTCTGGTTTGATGACCATTGGTCTCAAGTGGCCTTTGGGAGGGCAATGTGGCACCTTCTTCTTAACCTGGGACCCTCTCAGCACTCCATGGTCTCTCCCTAGAGCACTTATAAACTTTTGGGGCCACTACTCACCACCAATGGTCTGTGTTTTGGGAGTTTGAAAAGCATTGCTAGAGGCTTGCCCATCCAGCCATTTCTATGTTCTGCTGCTGAGCTACTGTGTGGGCCATCATGTCTGTGGCTTTGTGTATGGCCCTGCCAACATGCTCATGAGCTCCTCCAGGCTGTGCTTGGGGAAGAGTGCCTACCCCAAATGTTCTCCAGTTCTCCTCATACCTACCCATAAATTTCCACCTTGCCTCCTTTGGCCTTGGAAGTCATCCTGGGAGGGGAAAATAAGGACATGTAAGTCTTTTGCCCTCCTTTTCTGTTTTTCTCTTCTTTCCATCCTCCCCCTGGGGACACACTGGCAGTTTCCCTTCCACTCTGGACTGCAGGGTAGGGTGGGCTTGGAATGTTCCCCTACTCTCTTTCCACCTGAGATGCTATTTGCCCTTATTTTCTGAGTAGTGAAGGCAAATGGGGTGCAAGGAATGAGAATCTGTTTTCACAAATAAGCGTGCATTACTTTGAAATACTTAGAAAAATATAGCAATAACATTAGCATATATAGATGGTTGAGATTGGCTGGAGCTCTGTTTAGGGAAGGAGCTTAGTAAAGGCTGTTTTCAGGCTGAGAAGAGAAAGGGAAGGAGAAGAGTTTAGACATCATGGAGTAACATCTTTAAGATTTCTGCAAGTTCCTTTCCCCTCTGAAATATAGGGCTCTTGACTGCTCCTGCTTTCTTTTAATTTCAATACAGCACATACATCTTCATCTCTTACTATCTCTCTTGGTCCTACAGGATGTTCCCAGGATCAACAGCCAGGATTAATTTCTAGACCCACTCAAACAGGGTGGCACAAATGAAGATACTCCCAGGAAAGATGAATCTCTAATTTTTCTTTTTTAATTCAGAAAAGTTAAGAGAATAATATGATAAGCCACACATCTCCCTGCTCATATTTAAAATATTTACTTGTCACTTAGGCTTAAATAGTTTCTAAATGTGTGTGTATATGTGTGTGTAAACTATCTTTACAGTTAAAGTTGAAAACAACTTTGCTCTTCTTCCTTATTCCAGGCCCCTTTCTTTCTCTTCAGCTATCACTGTCAAGAATTTGATTTGTATCCTTCCAGCCATTGTTTTTATTAGCTTATTACAAATTTACGTATCAGAAATAACACTCATTTGTATATTTACATTTTTTCCCTGAATGATATCATACTGCATGAATTGTTTTACAACCGGTCTTTTCAGTCAACAATGTTTTTGAAATTAAGTTTTTTTAGGCATGTAGACCCAGTTCATTCATTTTAAACTACTTGCAAGCATTTAATTTGTGATTCCATCACATATCAATTATTAATATGAACTCCCCATTGAGAAATATTCAGATTTATCTATCTTTTCTCCTGATATTTTATTTTAAATAATAAGAACTATTGGCTGATTCTAATACTTTAATTTCAGACCAAAGTTGGTCAGAAGACTTGTTGCATATAAAGCAATTTAATTGTCCTGTTGACCCTGAGCTACTGTCAACCAGCAGATATTGGAGCATCCACATGTGCCTCACACAGTTACAGATTATGTATTCCTGGGCCTCTCTCTAACTCAGTTTTCTTATCTGGAAAATGGGTTAGTTGTTTCTATCTCCTTAAGTTGTTGTGAGGGCTTATGGATTAATAGGGTGAAGTATATCCCACAGTTATCAGCAGATAGTAAGTCTTCTGTTAATCATAGATGTCCTCACTAATTAATGCTTAATAGGGAACTAGAAACCAGGCTCCACCCCAGCCAATTTCCCCATTACTGAGACCCTGTCTTGAATAGTTTATGGTCTGTGAGGACACAAGTCCCTGCCATGGGAGTCAGGGAGGCAGGAGCAGTAAGTAGAGACAGTATGCCATAATGTTAAGTGTTGGGCTAACAACCACAATGCTATCAGGACTCATAACTGCTGTTAGCTGACAGCTGTACTCTGGTTCATTCAGAGCTTGTCTTTGCAGAGCCTGCTTGGGCCTCCCCTGGTTCAGCTGCCTGCATGAGTGCTGCTCAGAGCCCCTGCTATGGGCTTATTCTTTGCACAGGTCTGGCCAATCAGAGCTCCGTTGTTATGCAGCCCCTGCAGGCAGAGCCTTTTTTTTTTCAGCTCTGGTTGCAGCCAGCAAAGCTGTCCACAGACATCCCTTTGCTATTTTTGTTTGATTGATTTTTTAAAAAGCATCTGATGCACACTTTTCCTCTTATTGTTCTCTTCCTTTTCTTTACTCCATTCACTCTGTACCCAAGGCCTCGCCACACACACACACACACACACACACACCACAAACTCAGAATCATTAGCAAAGAAGCCTTGGTCTAAGAAAACAACTGTTAAAAAGACCCTTTCCATGCTTGTGAATGCTAGGAAAATCTGCTTTTTCTGATATTTGGAAGCACTAATTATGAGGTAGCTCCACTGCCACATACTTAATTTCCCACTCTTCTCTGCCTCCAGGAGCAGAGAATCAACAGAGAGATGATAAGGTTTCAAACAATCTGCCACCCACCTTCTATTACCACTTCTCCCAAGAGCTCAGCCACAAAGCTGGTGTGACTAGACAAAGATCAGTAGCACAATGGGTTCACAGACTCCCTGCTTTTCTCTTTCTATGACAGAACAATTGGATATTGTCTGCTCATCTTCTCCCCACCGTTAAGAGAAAGTACAAGCACATTTGAGAGAGAAAGGATGCTGCTAATAGCACAGCTTCATGATACCACCTGAGCACACTGGTAGAGACTGATGATTGAGAGGCCAAGATGGAGGGACAAAATGGCAGGAGTTAAAGGGGAAGTTCTACCCCAGCATGCAAAATGTAAGAGGCCAGAGAGTTTGGGTTGTTAAAGCACAGAAGATCAGGATACTAGTTACAACTTAGACCTATATTGTTGAACCTCCTGAAATGTTAAGAAAGAGATGTGAGTTAAGGTTGAAAGACCTGTGTGGCCATGGTGTTTTGAACTCAGTACCACTTGTACTGAAAGATGGCCCATAGATTTTAAGCACTACACTTACTTACTCTGATACCTACCTACTACCCTTTCCAGGCAATTTTGTAAGAACATTCATATATACATAAATGCCATTAAGATAAGGGTTAATTTTTTAAGTCACATGGTATAGGGCAGATTTGAGCGGGAAGACTAATTTTCTAGAAACCCGACTAAAGATAGTTGTTAGACCACTGTTTTTAAGAGAATAGAGTAATTAAGCAGAAAGCCACACTAGCTTCCTTCAAATGGTTTTTCTCCAGAGAGCAGATCTTCTGAATCTCTCCCATTCTTTCCCCCTCACTGGATATATATGCCCGTGCAAGGAGGAGTTCTAGTGCTATTTATATAGCAAGAATAATGCAAAAGTTTTGAAGCAGGAGTGTAAAGAATAATTCAAACACTTGGTGACTTCTGATTTTATTTCTGAAGAGTATAGCTTAAAAACCACATGGAAAATGAAAGCTTGGCCTGAAAAGTCAGTGTCTAAGACAAAAAGTATTTTACAAAGTAGTGATTTCCAAATTTTAAAGCTTTGCCACTCCTCCCCACTGCCTCTCCACCCCATACAAAGAGTGCTCCTCTAAGAATTAGGATCTCATGTGGTCAGGAAACATTTTTCTGAAATTCAACAATTACTTTAGTTTCCTAACAGTCTTTTTCTTCATTTACCTTCAAGCAAACAGTACTTTTGATTTAAAAAAAACTAAAAAGTAATAAGATCCCATTTTTGTGAAATTACGCCTATCTCTATATATTGAGAACTGTCAGGAACAATTTTACCTACTATTGGTACAGGTTATTCAATGGTGAACATTTTACCTTCTTTTGTACTTTTTGGTTTTACGTAATTTTGAAAACAAAAACTGGGTATCATTTTCTACAGATGTAAAAATTTCTTGGATAGGAAAGAGAAATTAAGCAGTGTCCTGAGGAGTAATTACAGGCCAACTACTTTTCCAGGTAGCTTTCAAGAGGTTTCTGGTGTGTGTGGAGCTGGGAGTAGCAGCTGTTCATGGGAGTGCATCTGTTCCTGGGAGACACTGTTGTGTCCCAAGGACCCAACAAAGGGGGCAGTGCATCTGTTCCTGGGAGACACTGTTGTGTCCCAAGGACCCAACAAAGGGGGCAG
>NW_019154085.1:27807913-27839271 GCF_002288905.1 Enhydra lutris kenyoni | reverse complement strand
AAGTAGTGACTGAGAGGAACAACTGGAGACCAGGAAAATTAGACATGACTCAGCAAAAGCACATGAGGAAATCTTCAGAAAGATCAAGGTCTCAGAAACAAGTTACCCATCCCCCTTACTTCTGAATAGAATGGTTTCAATTCGGTGGGTGCTCCAGCCTATGTTGAGTAAATTTTGAGAGGAGGTAGAAGAGGAGAGAGGGGGAACTATGCCAGCATGGCTTTCCTCCTGCGAAAGCAGGTGAGTGGGCTCTCTGTTGTCAAGGTACAGGAAGGGAATGAATGTCCTTTCTGTAGCTGGGTGGAGCTCTACTCGAAGGTCAGCACTTCTCAGAAACACGGTGGAATTGTCCCAGACAAAGCAGACAGGCTGGCATCCCTTTTCTGGGAATCAGAAGGTGGGGAAGGAGTGAAGCAACATACCAGGGACTAGCCAACATACCAGGGATAGTGGTAAAATCTTGAGAATCTGGGGGGGTCTGCCAGCCATGCTTGGGCAGCAACTCTTCATGCCCCCACCTGGAGAACCCGCATGACCTTGGTTGCCAGGCCATAAAGGGAAGTCCCTGGGCTAAAGGACCAACTGCCTCCTGTAAATTTACTTCCTCATGCCTGCTACCAATTGTAGGGATCTATGCAAGTCTGGGCCCCTATGCATGGGTCTTGGAACCCTTAGGGGATCCATTCTTGGGTTTGTCATCCTCTGTTACCCTTTTTCTGCTTTGGCTCTTCTCCTGCATTGCCAGACACACCATTCCTCATCCATCAGTGCCTAACCACACCTATCTGGTGTAAACAAGTGCTTGGAATCATAACTGAAATCCAGTTCCCACAGAGATCCTAGATCACTAGCCCTCTTCTTTTACCCCACATCCTTATAACCTACAAAGAAAATAACATATGCAAACAAACAAACAAATCACCAAAGAATAGAAAGACTATTTCTGGACCTAGGGTTGGAGGCACAGCAGGAAGTGGTAGCCACACATCTATGCTCTGTGGACAGAGGCATGTGTCACCATCCTTAGGCTGAGTGACCCAAATGCAACAGGAGGGTGCTGAGGTGGTGACATCTGCTCTCTTGCTCTCTGGTAGGTCAGCTCTTAGCTGCAGTATAACTCTATAGATGGAAAATTCCAGAGATAAGTGACCTGCTCTGGGTTATACAGCCAGGCATAAGCAAAATGAGAAGTGACAGGGCTAGATCCAGTTATTTGACATTCTAAGACCTTTCCTTTACTGTGTTATAGCAGGTTGGCTGGATGAATGTCTGGCAAGTGATTAGAATGGGAGGTCAGACTGGCAGACCTCATTGTTTTCAACTCTGTCTCTGTTACAATAACTTTTCCCTCATTACCTGAGTTTGGGATGTAAAGTTGAAAAAAACACATTTGCTTGGAACTGTACCAAAGACATTAAAAATCCATATTATGCTTGTGTTTCCTGGGCCTCAGGCTACCATTTCCTGTACATCAGATACCAATCTGGACCATTCTTATACCTCACTGATAATGCAGTGGATACTCCAGTTGATGAATTTTGATCCACAACAAAATGAGCTTTCTGCAAAAAAAAAAAAAAAAAAAAAAAAAAAAAAGAAAGATTATATATGTAAACAGACATAAATTTACAAAAAGAGTGTATAAAGATGACATTGTAGCATCTTCAGGATGACAGGACTGTACCCTAGGCCATTGCAACTTTCACCCACTAGTCCCAACAGAGAGGGCATTCATATGCTGTGACAGCAAAGGCATTACCTTGTCTCTTGTTTACCTCTGGAGTGATTTACTAACGGGTGTTTATCTTCATTACAAGTGAATGGCTCAGAACAAGAGGCTCCAAAGGTTTACCCAAATTCTTTATTGGTACTACCATATTTTACTCTGTGTTGTTAAACAAAATTGTTTAGCCAGACTCTTTCTTTCTATAGTTTATGTCCCTGACCAAGGACTCGAAGTTTGGTTAGATGTCACTTTTCTCCAATTCACTTTTATTTGATGTGCAGTTATGCAGTGAAATATAGTGTGTCCTGTAGACATGATAAAGTTGAGAAAACGAGATGCAGGAGGAATATGTTGCACACTTTGGGTTGAACTTGCACAGGAATCATTTGGATGGACCACAGAGTCCATCTAGTATAAACTAGATGAACAAATCTACCTGTAAAACTCAGTCAAGGGCCTGTTCATGGAGGACTTTATTGATCATGAGGGATATCCATGTCTGTGGTCCTCAAATTTTCACTACTCCTCTCTTGTTTTAACCTTACTAATCAGAGGTGGGTTAGTGGGTCTCACCCTCAATTTATCGATGTGGAAGAATGAGCTTTAGAAGTTGAATTATGGAAAAATCCCCAAGATGGTGATGGGTAGAGGCAGAGTAACATCCTACTTTCCCATCTCTTTTCCTCTTGAACCCGCGGCCCTACAGTGAGGTGTCCCCAGAAGCCACAGTCATGTCCTGTTTGTGAGACAAACATGAATGTATCTTGGCCCAGTACTCTTGAAGAGAGCAGAATATAAAAAGATATTTCCTCTGTCTCGCCAGATGGCTTCAGGATAAAATTCTTTCCCAAACCAAGTGTTAGAGTCCAGTTGACTATTTCAGGGTAGGCAAGAAGTAACATGGAGAAGAATTTAATCCTCCTCCTCCCCTAACACACCACTACATCCAAGCTTGGTGGGAGCAGGTCCTGCCAAAACAGGCAAGATTGTTGAACTAAAATCAAGAGGATGGGTCCCTGGCAAAGCAGATGATTTCAAGGATGAAGACTGGATGCTGGTGAAATCCACAATCCACAGATCTGAGGTTCCAGACTGGACTCAGCTCCTAGGACCTGGCCAGGCAGGACGGATTAAAATGAAGAATACTGAGCCCCATCCAACCCATCTGGGAGACCACAGTGGAAAATAATGGGGGTAATACATTGGGAAATCCCCACCTTCTTGAGATCAATGCATACCTCTGTGCTTGTCTGCATATTTTGTGTAAAATTTCATTTAAAAAAAACTGAATAGTTAGCATTAAGAATGGCTACTCATTCTTAAAATGCTTTGGAGAAACCAGAACTTGGAGACGCCAATGCAAAAAAGGGTTGGGATAAACAGGGAAAATAACCTTCCAAAAGAAACATGAAGGAGCTAGATGTTTGATCTCAAACTCTGTTGTACTAAGCACTTGAACATTTCATGCTTGGTTTTTGTGATAGTTAGCATTAGGACTTTCTAATGCATTCATTCACAGGACATGCATGATGCTCCCACTCAGCCCCAAACATTGACCAGGTGAAAAACAAATAAGACATGGCTCTGTACCTAAGGAATGCTAAAAATAATAAATTAGCCTTTAATCAAATGAGACTGAATTACTGAATAATCTTGGGGAACATTCAATTACTTTAAAAATAACAACATAGACACACATACAAACAGTGGCAAATTTTCCCAGGTCTCTTTTAGCCCCTTCATCCAATGTGGCACCCACCTCTCCTAAGAATTGCCTGGTTATCTTCTACTTCCCTTATATCTAGTTAAAGTGAGAAGCATAACATTAGAAGACACTGGAGACCTGCAATACTAGCTTTCCCTAATCCTCCCTTGTGTAGATGAATGAACAGAGCTCATAGAAGACAAGTAGCTGAAACAGATTTCTGAACAGTTTTTCAGGTTCTGTGTCTCCAACTTCATGGGTTAGCAGCAAGTCACCTAAGGTGACTTAATCTTAATGAGACAAAACTTAAGTTGTAATCTCATAAATAACAGAAGACCCTCAGTTGTTCCCCTACCCTGAGCTGATCAAGCACGGGTCCATTCCATGCCTCCAACCTTATCTGCCACATCGCTCCTTCATGTACCCATCCTTTAGTGAAAGTGGATGCTAGGGCTCTCTAACAAATTTATATCCTTTCTCTCCTCCTGAAATTGCTGTTATATAACACATATTACAGCAACTGCATATTGTAAAAATCAAGTTCATCTTTCAAAACCCTCTTCTCTTTTCCTAGGATTCAAACCCTTTCTTCCTATTTTGATTCCTAACAATACTGTGTTCTTGTGCTTTCATCAAGGAGCTTCTTCTCAGTAGGAATGATGTCTTATGGGTAACTGTTGGTTGTAGGACCTGACATAGAACCTTGACTGTCTACTTGCTGGGAAAACATTTCTTAAAGAGAGATACCCCATAGACCCCCCAACTCACTACTGGAAGGACCAAATGTAGAACTTAAGTCCCATGACTCTTACCCTTGTGCTCTTTCTCTTACACCCTCTGACTTCTAGTTCACCGATTTGTGGAGCTCATTTGAGGTCCTGATTCACACCATTGTTGTAGAAGGTTGTTGCCTATTTAGAAATGACACTTCGCAGAATTCAAAGAGAAATCAAGTCTTTGAAAGCACAGACTTCCATTTGTATGTTGGCTTTTACTGATTTTTCCTTGCTCTTCCTTTTCTCCTCTTCCTTACTGTTTCTCTTCTTCCCCTTTCCTCTCATCTTTTCTGTAATCCCCCATCTGAGTCAGCTAACAGGATACAGTTCAGGTGGTTGCAATTTTGTAAATACTGATGCAGCATCTGCCTGGCCTGAAGAGACACATTTGTACACTAGACCTTCAGTGTATGGGGTGAATAGAACATTCAGGGGAATCTCTGAGTGGAGGCTGATGCTAAAGGCATCCACCCTGAGTTACATCTGGGAACCACGACTTTGTGTCAGTTGTGCCTTTGTACAACTTCATCATACTGGGAGGCCTAGGAGGACCAAACAGGCCATTGGAGATCTTCCTGGCTCATCATGACCAGGGAAGGACAGATAGGCAGGAAAGAGCAGAATTTCCTGGATCCTGGCTATGCATGCTTGGGCTCACAATCCCTGGGTGCTGGAGTCAGCTACTTTTGGCTTTCATACACCTATTCCCTTTCCCTTCCCTAACACTCTGGGATCTCCAAGGTTGTTCTCTTTCTTGCCTCTCAAGAACCAGTGTCTCTCAAGTGCCATGTTCTCTATCCTCTTCTACAGATTTGTTTTCACAGAGTACCCCTGATTCCACTCCCATGATAGCCATTATCATCTGCATGCTGTTGTCCCTCAGATCCAACCTTTCTCCTGAGCTCTGAGCCTAACTGATTATTGGATATTGAACTTCCCTTTCAAATAGGAAACACAGTTTCATATCTTCTCCTGTGTCTCTTGTCTTAACAAATGAAACCACTGATGCATCTGGTCTCCCATACCAGTAATCCAGGTACGCCCTAGATCTTATCCTCACTGTAACCCTCCCTAAGAGTCACTAAATATTGATCAGGTTCTAGAGATCAGTGGAAGCCATCAACTTTTGTTCTTCTTGCCTCTTGTGTTCTTTAGACCCTTTCAGTCCTGTCTGCAGCTCTAACACCAGCCTCCTAACCTTCATATGGTCTTCCCACCAATGTGACCGTGACAGGAGGCTTTAACCTCTGACATTTTTCCATCTGAAATAAAAGGGCATTGGACTACATCTCTGAGAGCTGTCCCAGCCCTGACACTCCTTCACGTTTCTCAGCTTGCGTATATCATAGGCCTAGAGTAAAAATCCTCATTTTCTGCCCTTTTGCCCATTCTGCCTCTCAATAACTTTTTTATTCCCCTCCCCCCCCCCTGCTAAAAGAGCCTTTGATTGTAATGTGGTAACCCTAGGAACCAAATCTTTAACCAGTGTATTATTTCTTAGACATTCCCGAGGGAGACAGTCTCATGTCCTTTCCTTCTGTAGGGAAGGGAGCTGTCTGGAGCCAAGGCTTCAACAGAGTGGCTGTTGTTTTCCTCTTTATCATCACTGTTATTGTTTTGAGGACACTGCTGTTCCACTCAGTAGAGGCAGACATACGGATGGAAAATTTTAAGATATTTTTCTCCCTGCAAATTAATTAAAGGGTGAATATCAATTCTTTGACCCCATTCCACCCTTACCACCATCCCTTCAGCCAGGATACTGGGATTAATGAGGCAGCTCCTAAGGTTTGGTGTTGTCCTGAGGACCAGGGCTCCTTTGGTCTTGATATAGAAGCTTTATTGAAGGGACATCAAGGGGACCAGTGAGATGTGCACCTGCCAAGATTTGGTGAACTCGCCATTATCTCTGAAATAACACCTCCATGTCCATATTTGAGCCACTGCCACTCTTCCTGCCCCCACACTGGTCCACCCCACTTTCTTCCTTTATTGGGAGGCAGATGTAGGGCACATGACCAGCTGGGAAGCAGTGTGATGCCATAATTGTTCCCCTTTGTGTGTATGTGTGTATGCATGTGTGTGTGTGTGTGGGGGGGTTCCCAGCTCTCTAGATTCTAGAAGCTGCTAGACAAGGGAGAGAAATGCAAGCACATCCCATGCTGATCCTGGTAATAAGCTGGCAAAGACTATTCAAGGGATCTTAAGACATTTCTGAACTTCATAAAATATTAGAACACGAATAGAAATATGTATGCACTCTGCAATCACACTTGTCATTTTACAACTGTGGAAAATAAGGCTTTCAGCAAATTAGTGGAGCACTCCCAATCTTGTGTACTTCCCATTACGATCTGCTTCTTAACTGTGTGTGGGTTTCCTTATTCTCCAGAGCCAGGGAGCATCAACATTTGGCTTCAGAAATGCTGCTAAATCCTGAACAAATAAACATGGATATGCAAGGTATTGCTCGAAACCTCTTACTCTCAAACCTAGATGTAATGTTTGTGTTCAACCCTGGGATTCAGGCTTGCTTCAGTGCTTTCCCAACTTACTCTTTATAGGTAGGGGAGAAAATGTGGGGCCCACAGATGCATCCCTATTCCCCAGTCCCACATTGATTCTTAAAAGATGGGGTGGGAGCTTGTTTGTGTGTATGGAGCAGAGAAAGACTTTCCTAAATTTTGATCAGCAGTGTTTGTCTTGGGTTTGGGAAAGATGGAAAAGTGGAGGAGGTTTTAATTGGAGGGACTTCATGGAGAACTGGGAGAGCTCCCCTCTTTTCCCTCTTCCCCAATCACTATTTGAGTTACATTCCAACTTTAGAATTCTTCTAAAATAAAAAAAAAAAATAGGAAATGTACAAGGTTAGGAGTCATAACCCTAAGCCTGGCTTTTTTTTTTTTTTTTTTTTTTTTTTATTTATACCAAAACACAATTTATTGTCATTTTACTTTCCTGGCTTTAATGGAAGCAAACTCATCATTAGTATTTTCAAAATCTACTTCTTTGCTTATCTCATTTTCTTTCACAGAAGATTATTGCACTAAGATTAGCGTTGTTTAAAAAAATCTCAAGATCATCTTCCAGGGGCACCTGGCTAGCTCAGTCTGTGGAACATACAACTCTTGATCTCAGGGTTGTGAATTCGAGTCCCATGTTGGATATAGAGATTACTTGAAAATAAAATCTTAAAAAAAAAAAAGATGACTTCCAAGTTTGGAGAAGATTGCTCTTAGTAAAGTTGGTCAGTCAGTTTTAGAAAATCCAAACTCAATACCGATTTTACATTTCAAGTTATTGATATTGTATATTGCTTAAAACTATTTCAGATGAAATTTCTATAGGACTTAAGTTGTCATAATATGTAAGAGCCAAATCAGTGGCTGATTTTTTTTTTAATTTTATTTTTTATAAACATATAATATATTTTTATCTCCAGGGGTACAGGTCTGTGAATCGCCAGGTTTACACACTTCACAGCACTCACCATAGCACATACCCTCCCCAATGTCCATAATCACACCCCCCCTCCCAACCCCCCTCCCTCATCAACCCTCAGTTTGTTTTGTGAGATTAAGAGTCACTTATGGTTTGTCTCCCTCCCAATTCCATCTTGTTTCATTTACTTTTCTCCAACCCCCTTAACCCCCCATGTTGCATCTCCTCTCCCTCATATCAGGGAGATCATATGATAGTTGTCTTTCTCCGATTGACTTATTTCGCTAAGCATGATACCCTCTAGTTCCATCCACGTCGTCGCAAATGGCAAGATTGCATTTCTTTTGATGGCTGCATAGTATTCCATTGTGTATATATACCACATCTTCTTTATCCATTCGTCTGTTGATGGACATCTAGGTTCTTTCCATAGTTTGGCTATTGTAGACATTGCTGCTATAAACATTCGGGTACACGTGCCCCTTCGGATCACTACGTTTGTATCTTTAGGGTAAATACCCAGCAGTGCAATTGCTGGGTCATAGGGTAGTTCTATTTTCAACATTTTGAGGAACCTCCATGCTGTTTTCCAGAGTGGTTGCACCAGCTTGCATTCCCACCAACAGTGTAGGAGGGTTCCCCTTTCTCCGCATCCTCGCCAGCATCTGTCATTTCCTGACTTGTTAATTTTAGCCATTCTGACTGGCGTGAGGTGATATCTCATTGTGGTTTTGATTTGTATTTCCCTGATGCCGAGTGATGTGGAGCACTTTTTCATGTGTCTGTTGGCCATCTGGATGTCTTCTTTGCAGAAATGTCTGTTCATGTCCTCTGCCCATTTCTTGATTGGATTATTTGTTCTTTGGGTGTTGAGTTTGCTAAGTTCTTTATAGATTTTGGACACTAGCCCTTTATCTGATATGTCATTTGCAAATATCTTCTCCCATTCTGTCAGTTGTCTTTTGGTTTTGTTAACTGTTTCCTTTGCTGTGCAAAAGCTTTTGATCTTGATAAAATCCCAATAGTTCATTTTTGCCCTTACTTCCCTTGCCTTTGGCGAAGTTCCTAGGAAGATGTTGCTGCGGCTGAGGTCGAAGAGGTTGCTGCCTGTGTTCTCCTCAAGGATTTTGATGGATTCCTTTCTCACATTGAGATCCTTCATCCATTTTGAGTCTATTTTCGTGTGTGGTGTAAGGAAATGATCCAATTTCATTTTTCTGCATGTGGCTGTCCAATTTTCCCAACACCATTTGTTGAAGAGGCTGTCTTTTTTCCATTGGATATTCTTTCCTGCTTTGTCGAAGATTAGTTGACCATAGAGTTGAGGGTCTATTTCTGGGCTCTCTATTCTGTTCCATTGATCTATGTGTCTGTTTTTGTGCCAGTACCATGCTGTCTTGATGATGACAGCTTTGTAATAGAGCTTGAAGTCCGGAATTGTGATGCCACCAACTTTGGCTTTCTTTTTCAATATTGCTTTGGCTATTCGAGGTCTTTTCTGGTTCCATATAAATTTTAGGATTATTTGTTCCATTTCTTTGAAAAAAATGGATGGTACTTTGATAGGAATTGCATTAAATGTGTAGATTGCTTTAGGTAGCATAGACATTTTCACAATATTTATTCTTCCAATCCAGGAGCATGGAACATTTTTCCATTTCTTTGTGTCTTCCTCAATTTCTTTCATGAGTACTTTATAGTTTTCTGTGTATAGATTCTTAGTCTCTTTGGTTAGATTTATTCCTAGGTATCTTATAGTTTTGGGTGCAATTGTAAATGGGATGGACTCCTTAATTTCTCTTTCTTCTGTCTTGTTGTTGGTGTAGAGAAATGCAACTGATTTCTGTGCATTGATTTTATATCCTGACACTTTACTGAATTCCTGTACAAGTTCTAGCAGTTTTGGAGTGGAGTCTTTTGGGTTTTCCACATATAGTATCATATCATCTGCGAAGAGTGATAGTTTGACTTCTTCTTTGCCAATTTGGATGCCTTTAATTTCCTTTTGTTGTCTGATTGCTGAGGCTAGGACTTCTAGTACTATGTTGAATAGCAGTGGTGATAACGGACATCCCTGCCGTGTTCCTGACCTTAGCGGAAAAGCTTTCAGTTTTTCTCCATTGAGAATGATATTTGCGGTGGGTTTTTCATAGATGGCTTTGATAATATTGAGGTATGTGCCCTCTATCCCTACACGTTGAAGAGTTTTGATCAGGAAGGGATGCTGTACTTTGTCAAATGCTTTTTCAGCATCTATGGAGAGTATCATATGGTTCTTGTTCTTTCTTTTATTAATGTGTTGTATCACATTGATTGATTTGCGGATGTTGAACCAACCTTGCAGCCCTGGAATAAATCCCACTTGGTCGTGGTGAATAACCCTTTTAATGTACCGTTGAATCCTATTGGCTAGTATTTTGGTGAGAATTTTTGCATCTGTGTTCATCAAGGATATTGGTCTGTAGTTCTCTTTTTTGATGGGATCCTTGTCTGGTTTTGGGATCAAGGTGATGCTGGCCTCATAAAATGAGTTTGGAAGTTTTCCTTCCATTTCTATTTTTTGGAACAGTTTCAGGAGAATAGGAATTAGTTCTTCTTTAAATGTTTGGTAGAATTCCCCCGGGAAGCCGTCTGGCCCTGGGCTTTTGTTTGTTTGGAGATTTTTGATGACTGTTTCAATCTCCTTACTGGTTATGGGTCTGTTCAGGCTTTCTATTTCTTCCTGGTTCAGTTGTGGTAGTTTATATGTCTCTAGGAATGCATCCATTTCTTCCAGATTGTCAAATTTGTTGGCGTAGAGTTGCTCATAGTATGTTCTTATAATTCTCTGTATTTCTTTGGTGTTCGTTGTGATCTCTCCTCTTTCATTCATGATTTTATTTATTTGGGTCCTTTCTCTTTTCTTTTTGATAAGTCTGGCCAGGGGTTTATCGATCTTATTAATTCTTTCAAAGAACCAGCTCCTCGTTTCGTTGATTTGTTCTATTGTTTTTTTGGTTTCTATTTCATTGATTTCTGCTCTGATCTTTATGATTTCTCTTCTCCTGCTGGGTTTAGGGTTTCTTTCTTGTTCTTTCTCCAGCTCCTTTAGGTGTAGGGTTAGGTTGTGTACCTGAGACCTTTCTTGTTTCTTGAGAAAGGCTTGTACCGCTATATATTTTCCTCTCAGGACTGCCTTTGTTGTGTCCCACAGAGTTTGAACCGTTGTGTTTTCATTATCATTTGTTTCCATGAATTTTTTCAACTCTTCTTTAATTTCCTGGTTGACCCATTCATTCTTTAGAAGGATGCTGTTTAGTCTCCATGTATTTGGGTTCTTTCCAAATTTCCTCTTGTGATTGAGTTCTAGCTTCAGAGCATTGTGGTCTGAAAATATGCAGGGAATGATTCCAATCTTTTGATACCGGTTGAGACCTGATTTAGGACCGAGAATATGATCTATTCTGGAGAATGTTCCATGTGCACTAAAGAAGAATGTGTATTCTGTTGCTTTGGGATGAAATGTTCTGAATATATCTGTGATGTCCATCTGGTCCAGTGTGTCATTTAGGCCTTTATTTCCTTGTTGATCTTTTGCTTGGATGATCTGTCCATTTCAGTGAGGGGAGTGTTAAAGTCCCCTACTATTATTGTATTATTGTCGATGTGTTTCTTTGATTTTGTTATTAATTGGTTTATATAGTTGGCTGCTCCCACGTTAGGGGCATAGATATTTAAAATTGTTAGATCTTCTTGTTGGACAGTTCCTTTGAGTATGATATAGTGTCCTTCCTCATCTCTTATTATAGTCTTATATATAGTCTTATAGTCTTATACTTATTATAGTCTTATTATAGTCCGGTATAAAAGGATTTCCACTCCTGCTTTTTTCTGATGTCCATTAGCATGGTAAATTCTTTTCCACCCCCTCACTTTAAATCTGGAGGTGTCTTCGGGTTTAAGATGAGTTTCTTGTAGGCAACATATAGATGGGTTTTGTTTTTTTATCCATTCTGATACCCTGTGTCTTTTGATTGGGGCATTTAGCCCATTCACATTCAGGGTAAGTATTGAGAGATATGAATTTAGTGCCATTGTATTGCCTGTAAGGTGACTGTTATTGTATATTGTCTCTGTTTCTTTCTGATCTACTACTTTTAGGGTCTCTCTTGGCTTAGAGGACCCCTTTCAATATTTCCTGTAGAGCTGGTTTGGTATTTGTGAATTCTTTCAGTTTTTGTTTGTCCTGGAAGCTTTTAATCTCTCCTCCTATTTTCAATGATAGCCTAGCTGGATATAGTATTCTTGGCTGCATGTTTTTCTCATTTAGTACTCTGAATATATCATGCCAGCTCTTTCTGGCCTGCCAGGTCTCTGTGGATAAGTCTGCTGCCAATCTAATATTTTTACCATTGTACGTTACAGACTTCTTTTCCCGGGTTGCTTTCAGGATCTTCTATTTGTCACTAAGACTTGTAAATTTTACTATTAGGTGACGGGGTGTGGACCTATTCTTATTGATTTTGAGGGGGGTTCTCTGAACCTCCTGGATTTTGATGCTTGTTCCCTTTGCCATATTGGGGAAATTCTCTCCAATAATTCTCTCCAATATACCTTCTGCTCCCCTCTCTGTTTCCTCTTCTTCTGGAATCCCAATTATTCTAATGTTGTTTCGTCTTATGGTGTCACTTATCTCTCGAATTCTCCCCTCGTGGTCCAGTAGCTGTTTGTCCCTCTTTTGCTCAGCTTCTTTATTCTCTGTCATTTAGTCTTCTATATCGCTAATTCTTTCTTCTGCCTCATTTATCCTAGGAGTCAGAGCCTCCATTTTTGTTTGCACCTCATTAATAGCTTTTTTGATTTCAACTTGGTTAGATTTTAGTTCTTTTATTTCTCCAGAAAGGGCTTTTATCTCTCCGGAGAGGGTTTCTCTAATATCTTCCATGCCTTTTTCGAGCCCGGCTAGAACCTTGATAATCGTCATTCTGAACTCTGGATCTGACATATTACCAATGTCTATATTGATTAGGTCCCTAGCCTTTGGTACTGCCTCTTGTTCTTTTTTTGTGGTGAATTTTTCCGCCTTGTCATTTTGTCCAGATAAGAGTATATGAAGGAGCTAGTAAAATACTAAAAGGGTGGCAACAACCCCAGGAAAATATGCTTTAGCCAAGTCGAAAGAGATCCCAAATTGTGAGGGGGGAGAAAGGGGATAAAAAGAGGTTCAGAAAAAAAAAAAAAAAGAAAAGAAACAATTAAAAAAAGAAAACCAATAAAGAAAAGATATAAAAAGGAAAAAATATATATATATTAGATAAACTAGTTAAAAAATGTTAAAAAAGAAAAGGGTAAAAGTTAAAAAAATTGAGCAGAAGAAGAAAAAAAATTGAAAAAGAAAAAAAAATTAAATTAACTGCAAGGCTAAAGAATCATGGGGAGAAAGCCATGTGTTCCATGCTTTGCTTTCTCCTCCTCTTGAATTCCGCTGCTCCCCTTGGTATTGAAACTGCACTCCTTTGTAGGTGAACTTGGTCCTGGTTGGGTTTCTTGTTGATCTTCTGGGGGAGGGGCCTGTTGTAGTGATTCTCAAGTGTCTTTGCCCCAGGCGGAGTTGCACTGCCCTTACCAGGGGCCGGGCTGAGTAATCCGATCAGGTTTGCTTTCGGGAGCTTTTGTTCCCTGAGCGCTTTCCGTAGAGTTCTGGAGGGCGGGAATCAAGATGGCGGCCTCCTGGTCTCCGGCCTGGAGGAGCCGAGAGCCCAGTGCCCCAGTCCTCAGTGAGCCCTCAGAGTACAGCGCCCAATTACTCCCGTCACCCTGGCCTCCGGCCGTGCTCCGAACTGACCGAGCCTGCGACCGGTTCAAGGTAACCCCAAGCTTAGAGCTCACTCCTCGGCTCTGTCTCTGTAGCCGGCTTCCCTGTTCTAATACCTTTAAGCTCTGCGACAGTCAGACACCCCCGATCCTTCTGTGACCCTGCGGGACCTGAGGCCGCGCTGACCCCGCCTGGGCTTCACCCCGGTTAAGCCTCTGGAGCGATGTCCCTCAGCGGAACAGACTTTTAAAAGTCCTGATTTTGTGCTCCGTTGCTCCGCCGCTTCCCGGGAGCCGGCCCCTCCCCCCGCGTTCTATCTTCCCGTCGCTTTGGATTCACTTCTCCGCCAGTCCTACCTTTCAGAAAGTGGTTGATTTTCTGTTTCTAGAGTTGCTGTTCTTCTTCTCTTCGATCTCCCATTGGATTTGTAGGTGTTTGCAATCTTTAGATAAGCTATCTAGCTGATCTCCCGCTACCTGAAGTAGTCTCAGCCTGCTACTTCTCCGCCAACTTGACTCCTCCCCCTAAGCCTGGTTTTATTCCTATAACTCATCCATACATTCATATATTTAGGAAACAAAATAGTCATTGAGCTACTATATACCTGGCACTATTCTAGGTAATGAGTTATTTGGTGTGGCAAAATTCCTGTTTCCATAGGTCTTACATTACAGGGGAAAGTCAATAATTGCCACATGAGTAATATCATCAAATGCTATGAAGAAAACAAAAATTGAATAAGGCAGTAGAGAGTACCTGATAAGAGGATATGTCTGTGTGTGGATGCATCTTGGTGTTTTAAAATAGATCCATAAATTCTTTCATACTCTCTTCAAAACGAGAAGTCTAATTCCCCATGTCCCTAGATAATAGACTGAAGTGCAAGTCATGGGGTATGACTTTGGAAGCTGGATAATGAAATCACTGCATCTTCCTCCTGTTTTTGTTGAATTGTCTGTTCTGGGGGAAATTTGCCATCATGTTGTGAGGACACTCAAGCAGCTAAAGAAGCTCAGGTGGCCGGGAACTGAGGCCTCTCTGTAAGGAACATCTCTGTAAGGAACCATCTAGGAAATTGGTTCTCCAGTCTCAGACAAACCTTCAGATGACTGCAGTCCCTGCCAACATCCTGACTGCAAGTGAATGAGAGATGTTAAGCCAGAACCACCCAGATAAGCTGATCCCAGATTCCTGACCAAGAAAAAAACTTGAGATAAATATTTGTTGTATAAAGTCAGAGCTTTAGGGGATGATTTGTTAAATAACAATAGCAACTAATACATGAATTTTAGGTATGCTCTCTCTCTGAGAAAGAAATAGTTGAACAGAGACCAGAATGAAGAGAGAAAATGAGACAGGTTAAAATACATATGAAGAAAGCTTGAAGCAAGAAGCATAGAACTGGGAACATGCTGGAGATTTTCAAAGGCATGTCACAGAAAAATAGTCCAAGATATGGAAAAGGGCAAGATATTAGTGGGTATCCTTTCAGAGGGCAGCTAGGCATCACTGAGGGTATTTTCTGGGGCTTACCTGGTTATGCTGAGATATTCCTCTTTGACTGAATTTTGATTGCCTAAGTTACTTTACAATTCCATTAAGATGGAATTCAACTTGTAGAAAACTGATAGGAATGCAAATGATTCTTTTCTAAAGCAAATAATTAATTTTGTCCAGTAGAGATATAACTGAATTCTACCCTGTAGGAAAGGTGGCCCCAAATAATACATTTTCAGCAGCTTTATTGAGTTAAAGTTTTATAACATACAATTCACCCATTTAAATCAGTGTTTTCTCAGTATATTCACAGAGTTACGCAAATATCACCACAATCTAATTTTTGTCCACCTCATAAAGAAAACCCCATACTCATTAGTAGGTTCCCTTCTATCATCCCCTCCATCATCCCTTTCCCCCATACCAGCCCAAGATAATCTCTAATCTACTGTCTGTCATTATAGATTCTCCTTTTCCAGAAATTTCATATAAAGATAATAATACACCATGTGGTCTTTTAGAATGGGATTCTTTCACTTAGCATAATTTGAAGGGTTATAGAATGAAGTAATACTTCATTATTTACTCCCAGATATTATTCAATTGTATAGAAATATCACATTTTCTTTCTATTTATTAGTTGATGGACATTTGGGTTATTTCTACTTTTGGGATAGTGTGACTAATGTTTTTATGAACAGTCAAGTCCAGTTTTTGTCTGAATGTATGTTTTAATTTCTTTGGGGTATCTACCTAGGAGTGGAATTGCTGGGTCCTATGACAGGCCCATGGTTAGTATTTTGAGGAAACGTCAAACTATTTTCCAAACTGGCTGCACCATTTTACATTTCCTCTAGCAGTGTGTGAGGATTCCAATTTCCCACATCCTTGTCAATCCTTAGTATCATCCATCATTTTGATTCTAGCCATTTTAGTGGGTATGAGGTGATTTCTTGTGGTTTCAATTTGCATTCCCTAATGACTAATGATGTTGAACATCATTTCATGCATTATTGGCCATTTTTATATTTTTCTTGGAGCAATGTCTATTTAAAACCTTTGCCAATTTTTAAACTTGTCTTTTACTGTTGAATTTTAAGAATTCCTTATATATTCTGGGAAGAGGTCTTTTATCAAATATATGACTTGCAATTATTTTCTCCTACTATGAGAGTTGTCTTCACTTTCTTGATGGTATTATTGGCAGAAAAATAGTTTTTAATTTAAAGTCCTATTAATCTATTTTTTCTTTTCTTGTGCTTTTGGTATTGTATCAAAGACACAGCTGCCTGACCAAAGACCGTGATTTGCTTTTATGTTTTCTTCAAAGAGTTCTACTGTTTTAGCTCCTACATTTAGGTATATTATTCATTTTGAGTTAATTTTGTGTATATTATGTGGTAAAGGTCTACATTAATTCTTTTTTCTCCAAAATTTTTTTTAAGATTTTATTTATTTGAGTGAGAGAGAGTGAGAGAGGGCATGAGAAAGGAGAGGGTCAGAGGGAGAAGCAGACTCCCCTCTGAGTAGGGAGCCTGATGTGGGACTCAACCTCGGACTCCGAGATCATGACCTGAGGTAAAGGCAGTCACTTAACCAACTGAGCCACCCAGGTGCCCTTTTTTCTTCAAGTTTTTATTTAAACTCCAGTTAGGTAACATACAGTGTAATATTAGTTTCCAGTGTAGGATTTAGTGATTCATCACTTACATACAGCATTCAGTGCTCATCACACTTGCCCTCCTTAACTTCCATCACCTATTTAACCCATCCTCCCTCCTTTATCCCCTCTGGTAACCATCAGAATGTTCTTTATAGTTCAGAGTGTTTCCTGGTTTGCCTTTCTCCTTTTTTCCTCCATGTTTATCTGTTTTGTTTCTTATCCAGTTGTTCCTGCACCATTTTTTAGAGACTGTTCTTCCCCCTTGAATTATCTTTGCATCCTTGTTGAACATCAATTGATGTGTATATTTATTTATGGACTCTCAATTCTATTTCATTAATCTATGTATCTATCTTTATGCCTGCATCACATTTTCTTGGTTACAATACCTTTGTAATAATTTTTCAAATGGGAAGTGAGTTCTTCAACTTGGTTCTTCCTTTTCAAGATTGTTTTAACTCTTCTGAATCCCTGGAATGTCTACAGGAATTTTAAGATTTGCTCATCCACTTCTTTTTTTTTAATTTTTTCTAAATTTTATTTTATTTTTTCAGTGTTCCAAGATTCATTGCTTATGTACCACACCCAGTGCTCCATTAACTTCTGAAAAAAAAAAAAAAAAAAAAAAGGGGAGCTGGTATCTTGATAGGGATAGTTTTATATTTGGGAAGTAAAATCATCTTAACACTATTAAGTCATTTGATCCTTGAGCACAAAATATATGTCCACTTATTTAGATGTTCCTTCTTTTCTTTCAATGACAATTTGTAATCATCAGTGTATGTCTTATACATCTTATGTTGGCTAATTGAATTTATTTTATTTTATTATTTTCTAAAGATTTTATTTATTTATTTGACAGAGAGAGAAAGAGCACAAGTAGAGCAGCAGGAAGAGAGAGAGGGGGAAGCAGGCTTCCTGCTGAGCAGAGAGCCCCACGTGGGGCTTGATCCCAGGACCCTGATATCATGACCTGAGCCGAAGGCAGAGGCTTAACCCTGTGAGCCGCCCAGGCACCCTGGCTAATTGAATTTAAATGAAAATATCCTAACTGAACATAAAGAAGTAAAATATATTCTTAAGTATTTTACTATTATATATAGAATTAAATTGTTAATTTGATTTTCAAAGTTTTCACTGCTAGTATATAGAAGTACAAGTGATATTTTTATATTGATTTTATATTTTGCAACTTTGCTGAAATCATTTACCAGTTTTCATAGTGTTTTAGTGGATTCCTTAGGAGTTTCTATATATAAAATCATGCCATTTGCAAGTAGATAGTTTTCTTTTTTCCTTTCTCATCTGGATGACTTTTATTTCATTTTCTTGCCTTATTTCCCTGGCTAGACCCCTAACAATGTTAAAGAAGGGGGGTTAGGGGGGTGAGCCTGGTGGTGGGTATTTTACAGGGCATGTATTGCATGGAGCACTGGGTGTGGTGCATAAACAATGAATTTTGTGAACATTTTTTCATGTGTCTGATAGCCATTCATATGTCTTCATTGGAGAAGTATCTGTTCATGTCTCCTGCCCATTTTTTTACATGATTATCTGTTTTGTGGGTGTTGAGTTTGAGAAGTTCTTTATAGATCCTGGATATCAGCCTTTTGTCTGTACTGTCATTTTCAAATATCTTCTCCCATTCCGTGGGTTGCCTCTTTGTTTTCTTGACTGTTTCCTTTGCTGTGCAGAAGCTTTTGATCTTGATGAAGTCCCAAAAGTACATTTTTGCTTTTGTTTCCTTTGCCTTTGGAGACATATCTTGAAAGAAGTTGCTGTGGCTGATATCGAGAGGTTACTGCCTATGTTCTCCTCTATGATTCTGATGGATTCCTGTCTCATGTTGAGGTCTTTTATCCATTTCGAGTTTATATTTGTGTACGGTGTAAGAGAATGGTCGAGTTTCATTCATCTACATATAGCTGTCCAATTTTCCCAGCACCATTTATTGAAGAGACTGTCTTTTTTCCACTGGATATTTTTTCCTGTTTTGTCGAAGATTATTTGACCATAGAGTTGAGGGTCCATATCTGGACTCTCTACTCTGTTCCACTGGTCTATGTGTCTGTTTTTATGCCAGTACCATGCTGTCTTGGTGATCACAGCTTTGTAGTAAAGCTTGAAATCAGGTAATGTGATGCCCTCAGTTTTCTTTTTCTTTTTCAACATTTCCTTAGCAATTCGGGGCTCTTCTGATTCCATACAAATTTTAGGATTATTTGCTCCAGCTCTTTGAAAAATACTGGTGGAATTTTGATTGGAACACTGAAAGAAAAAAAAAAGAATAGATGATCTTGTCTTGATCTTGATCTTATGGTGAAAGCATTAAGCCTTTCATTATTTTTTTTTAATGTTTCAAATTTTTATTTAAAATCTAGTTAGTTAACATATGGTATAATATTAGTTTCAGGAGTAGAATTTAGCAATTCATCACTTATATATAATACCCAATACCCATCATAAAAAGTGCCCTTTTTAAAAATTAAATTTAATTTTTTTGTGTGTTCCAAAATTCATTGTTTATGCACCACACCCAGTGCTCCATGCAATATATGCCCTCCTTAATAACCACCACCAGGCTCACCCAACACCTCACGAGCCCCGTCCTCTCCAAAACCCTCAGTTTTTTTCTCAGAGTCCATAGTCTCTCATGGTTTGTCTCCCTCTCAAAAAGAGCCCTTCTTAACACCCACCACCTCTTTAGCCCTTCCCCTGTCCACCTCTTCTCCAGAAACTCTGTTTGTTCTCTACAGTTAAGAGTCTCCTTTATGGTTTGCCTCCTTCTTTCTCCCTCTTTTTTTTTCCTTCCCCTGTGTTCATCTGTTTTGTTTCTTAAATTCCACATGTGAGTGAAATCATATGGGATTTGTCTTTCTCTGACATTTTTTCACTTAGCATAATATACTCTAATTCCATCCATGTCATTGCAAATGGTGAGACTTCATTCTTTTTGATGATTGAGTAATATTCCTTTACACACACACACACACACACACACACACACACATCTTCTTTATTCATTTATCATTCATTAGACATTTGAGCTCTTTCCATAATTGGCTATTTTTAAAAAGATTTTATTTATTTTAGAGAGAAAGAGAGAGAGGGCATAGGGGGAGGAGGTAAAAGCAGAGGGAGGGGGAGAAGCAGACAACCCACTGAGCAGGAAGCCCAATGTGAGCCTCAATCCCAAGACTTTGAGATCATAACCTGAGCTAAAGGCAGATGCTTAACCAACTGAGGCACACAGGTACCTGTTATAATTTGGCTATTGTTGATAATGCTGCTATAAACAATAAGGTGCATGTGCCCCTTTGAATCAGTATTTTTCATCCTTTGGATAAATACTTAAGTATTGGTAATACAATTGTTGGGTTGTAGGGTAGTTCTATTTTTAGCTTTTCAAGGAACCGTCATACTGTTTTCCAGAGTGGCTGCACCAGTTTGCATTCCCACTAACAGTGTAAGAGGGTTCTCCTTTCCCTGCATCCTCACCAACATCTGTGGTTTCTTGTATTGTTAATTTTAGCCATTCTGAAAGGTCTGAGGTGCTATCACATTATGGTTTTGATTTGTATTTCCCTGATGATGAGTGATGTTGGGCATCTTTTCATGTGCCTGTTAGTCATCTGTGGTCATCTTTCAAAAAATTTGTATTCTTGTCTTCTGCTCATTTCTTAACTTGATTATTTTGTTTTTGGGTGTTAAGTTTGATAAGTTCTTTATATATTTTGGATACTAATCCTTTATCATATATGTCATTTGCAAATATCTTTTCCCATTCTGAAGATTGTCTTTAATTTTGTTGATTGTTTCCTTTCCGGTGCAGAAGCCTTTTATCTTGATGAAGTCCAAATAGTTCATTTTTGCTTTTGTTTCCCTTGTCTCTGGTGATGTGTCTAGCAAGAAGTTGCTGTGCCTGAGGTCATCTTCAATTTCTTTCATAAGTGTTCTGTAGTTCTCAGAGTACAGAACTTTTACCTTTTTGGTTAGGTTTATCCCTAGGTATCTCATGGTTTTTGGTGCAATTGTAAATGGGTTCAATTCATTGATTTCTCTTTCTGCTGTTTCGTTATTTGTGTATTGAAATGAAACAGATTTCTGTACATTGATTTTGTATATTGTGACTTTTCTGAATTTGTGTATCAGTTCCAGCAATTTTTTGGTGGAGTCTTTTGGGTTTTCTGCATAGAGTATCATGTTATCTGCAAATGGTGAAAGTTTGACTTCTTCCTTGAATATTTGGATGCCTTTTATTTCTTTTTGTTGCATTTCACATTTAGGTATGATAGTTGTGGGTTTCCATATGTGGTCTTTATCACAAAGAAAGAAGTTCCTTTCTTCCTGATATGCTAAGTGCCTTTTTCTTTAATCATGGAAAGTTTTGCATTTTTGTTAGTTATTTTTTTCTCTTTCTACTGAGATAACCATATGGCTCTGTCTTTTATTCTACTATTATGGTGTATTACATTAAGTGATTTTCAGATGTTAAACTAACCTTGCATTGTTAGGAAAAGTCACCCTTGGTTTTGGTGTATAATCCTTTATATATGTTCCTTGCTTCAGTTTACCAGTGCTTTGTTGAGTATTTTTGTTGTCTATATTCATAGACATATGGGAGATTAGTCTATTCCAATATTATTTTCTTGTGATGTCTTTGTGTGTGAGGATCAAGTAAAACTGGTCTTACATAACAAGTTGAGAAGAACTCTCTACTGCATTTTTGGAAGTGTTTTGAGGATTGTTATTCATTTTTCTTGAATGTCTGTTGTTTTAAAATAACCAATTCAATTATTTTACTTGTTATAGCTCTATTTCTGTTTTTTGTATCTCTTGATTAAATTTCTATATTTGTCATTTTCTAGGACTTTATCCATTTTGTCATTTTTCTAGGACTTTATCCATTTTGTAAGTTATCTAGTTTGTTGGTATATAGTTGTTCATAGTATACTTTATAAATATTTTTATTTATGTCAGATTGGTTATGATGTTTCTTCTTTCATTCTTGATTTTTATAATTTGAGTCCTCTCTTTTTCTGTTGGTCAACCTAACAAAATATGTAACAGTTGTATTGCTCCAAATGTTGTATTTCATTTTTTCATATGATATTATCCAGTTTTGCATCTATTAGCAAGTTCACGTTTCTGACAACCTATGTATACATATATGTCTGTTCTTCAAATTTTCTTTGGAGCAAATCTTAACAGATTCTCTCACTAATTAATGAGTTGAGTAAAATATTTGACATGCGTTGGTTGCATATTTTTATGAAAATAATGTTTTAAAGTTTTGAAAATTATACTTTAGGAGAAGTAGAAAAGTGAATGAAGAGTTCAGAGAGTGATGGAAAATGAGATCAGAGAGAAAGACACAGAACAGATCATGTATGTCCTTGTAGGCTATGTTAAAGAGGTTGGCTTTTACTCTAGATGAGACAAAAAGCAATTAGCATCACCTCAGACAAGTTCTTCCTTAACTGGGACCTCAAAAACCTATACTATGTCCCTATACCCCTTCATAGGATGGCTGTGAGGATAGAAAGACATTATGGAGTTGGAAATGGCATTGTTACTCAGTCCAGCACTCAGTCCAGTCACTTGTGACATCAGTTTTCAGGCACTCATGGCTTGGTCCAAAATTTTGTTTTCAAATCCTTACCTATTGGCAAGTTCTTGAAGAAGGAAGACTTAGGGAATTCCAGAGGGCTGGGCCTTGATTCCTGAGAAAGGCAGTCTTGCCTATGAAGATGATGAGGATTTCATTTATAAAATATGGGCTAGTATGGTCATTAAACCCCCCAGAGAAGAGGAGATGGAGCTAAGGCAATTTGAGGGCTTAAATGGTATGTGTGGCTTATCTCATTATCTCTGGCTGGAGCTAGTTCTGGGTGATTTGAGGGCCAAGCTGGTTGAGGTGCAAGATTGAGGAGTAGGCAAGTCAAAAGAGAGAAGCTGGGGTGGGCTAAATAAGGTTGACAGAAGGCCTCTGAATTCAAAGATCAGAAGTTTGAGCTTGAAGAGGTAAGCGAAGTGCTGCTAAGTGACTAAGCCACAAAACATGTCAAGGATGTGAATGTATTATGGTGCTTGGGGCTGGGAGAAACAAAGACCAAGAAGAGGGATGACAGTGAACCAGAGAGAAAACAACCTGCAGACAGTTTGCCTTGCACAAATGACCAAGTGTCTCTCTCTAGCCTGCACCGCACCATAGTCAAGGATGGGAAAATGAATCAAATAAGTCTCTCTCTCATTTAGTCTCTTTATCTTTATTTTTTTCTGCCTTTGTCTTGGTCTAGATCTTAAGCTATTCATGGAGATTTTAAAATATATTCCAGCACTGAGAATTCTCTCTGGCCAACTTTTGCTCTTTGTATAATTTAAGTTCCAGTTGTTTATGTTAACTCCCATTTTCTCTTGTCTTTTCCTCAGTAGTTCTGCAATCTGCCTTTTTCAGGGTTCAGCTCCAGTCCTGAGGAGCAGTGGTAAACCCCAGACAACCTTCAAGGCAAGTCTAATGGGCTGGAATGGGTGGGCCTTTAAGGAAGGAGAACACTCTCAGGAAATGGTCTGACTGCACAACCCCAGTTGCTTGAGGTAATAGAAACCTAAATTGCTCTGCTCAAAAGCCTAGTTTATCAGCATGACCTGAGTACAGGGAGCTATACAGTGTGTTCTTTGAGGATTTTCTTTTCTTCCTCTTTGCAATTAAGTGTAGAAGTCCCCAGGAAAAGAATCATATAAACATAAGGGTAGAATTAAGATAAATGCATTCCTTTTGCTTAGGAAATTTTCCATGATGAATGAATAGCTCTCTAATCCTTATTCAGCAAGGTCAAGTTCTCTTTAAGTAAGATTCACTTTTCTAGAGCTGAGGCTGGGTGTTGGGGCTGGGGGCCTTGAGAGAGAAAACAGTTTTCTAGAGAAAGAGAACTAATGGTCAATGCTGATCTCTCCCAAGAAGTTTTCTGCTCCTTGGTGGTTTCTGAGTTGATGATGGACTCCATGGTTGCTTTGGGGTCTATATTCTAGCCAGCCTCAGGAGCTAACTTGACTCTTCACAGCTGATGCTGTGAGATCTGAGAATAATTTCAATACAGGGTGCCCTGCTCATCCCAGGTGGAAACAAAACTTCTATTTCTCATTATACTCAAGAGTGAACAAACAGCAAGATAATATGATTAGAAATGCTTCACGGAAGAAAGGCATTAGAAAACCTGGGGTCCCAACCTGGCTCTGTCACTAACAAAGCTCAGAGAATGCAAATGATGTGTCCAATCCTTCACTAATGCCACAGCTGGTGAAATTGGCAGAAGTTGGGCTATAGTTCCTGAACTCCTCCCAAACTCAGACATTCTGTGTCTGAGTGTCACAGAGACCCCTGAACATTCCTGAAGTCCACTAGTTTTTTCTAATTGAGCTTTTATGTCCCTACCTCTGTAGTGACTTTTTAGAGGGCTTGGTGTAAGAAAGTTAGAAAGCCACTGAAAACCTTAGCTGAGGAATCTTGCTCAGTTTTATATACTTTTAGTTTCAAAAGCAAGTAAGGATGAAAAGACCTAGAACATAGGGTATTCGATATTTAGAATGTCAGGCCCAAAGGACATACTAGAGTGAAATATTACATGTTAGGAAAAAATCATATTCCTGGAGGTGAAATAACTAGAGGAAAAGTGATGAAGTACATCTTTATAGATGTGCTTATTGTATGCTAATGTAGAGGTTCTGCTTATTTAGGGAAGAGAGATACAAGTGGAGCAATAGATGGACAAGGAGAAAATGAGGTGGAAACACTGGTGGTGCATTACTTTGCCATTTCTTATGGGTTTTCAGGATCCTTGGCCTTCATCTTAAGAGGTTAACCTCCATTTGGGCTACACTGTCACTGAGAAGTGGATAGAATCCTGGACCTATGATTGAGATTTCTTGGCCACTTCTCTCTAGAAGGCTAATGGAGTGGATTTCCATGCTCTACTCATTACTAAAATGAAAATTTTAAAAAGGAAGAAAAAGGAAAAAAAGAGAGAAGAATAGTTGTATTAAAAGAGTGTATTCTTCCAGCAACAGTTCAGAAATTTAATCTCTTTGTTTCATCTTTAGAATAAAGACTTTTATACCCCTTGGCATCTTTCTCCCTAATTCTTAAATACTGCTTAATCACTATTGAATATAGCTGAGGTATTAGGACCAGATTAGTTTAAAAAATTCCTTTCCACTCACACTGAACCCTTTTCTTGGAGTCCAGCTTCTTGGAAACTTGTCTATTTCCCTGAAATCTTTGACCATATTTCCACAAAAAATAATCTTTCAGAAATTTTCAAATATTTGGCAGTGATAACCCAGAAGGAGTCCAGTGATGGGCAAAGCCAGAGAGGCATGACTAAAATTTCTCAGAACTCTTGGTTTTCAACTGAACAGCACAGGAAGGCAGGAGAAGAAGGAGAAGAAGGAGGAGAAGGAGAAGGAGGAGGAGGAGGAGGAGGAGGAGGAGGAGGAGGAGGAGGAGGAGGAGGAGGAGGGGGAGAAGAAGGAGGAGGCGGGGGAGAAGAAGGAGGAGGAGGGGATGAAGAAGAAGAAAAAGAAAAAAGAAAAAGAAGAAGAAGAGAGAGCAGGTGGGTGGGGGAGGAGGAGGAGAAGAAGAGGGAAGGGGAGCGGGGCGGGGAGGAGGAGGGAGGGAGAGGAAAGCCAGCATCTTGCCTTCTCTCCCCACTTCCTCTGTTCTTTCTCTTTTCTTCACCTCTTTCTAATCACTTCCTTCCTCAATAAGAAGGTGGCACTAAAACAAACTGCCAAATTGGCATTAGGGAGACATCATAGGACTATCTACAGTTTCTTGTTCCTCAGGGGTTAGTTAACTTTCTCTGAGGTCCTGGCAGGCTGGCTGTATTCATGCCCTTCTCCCCTTCGGTCAGACATATGGCTCCTGGCCTGGAAATTTCTACTCTCACCTTCCCCTTCCCAGTTCAGCACACACAAGCAGTGATGCCAGTGGGTTGAATTAGAGGGGGACAGTAGAGATCGGAGACTCAGCCTGGGGGACAGAAGACCTGTCAGTGATGACCCTTTTGAGAATGTGTAACTCTACATGCAGCTTTGTCTGGAAGAGGTAGAAAGAATTCTGAGAGTAGGTTGGTTCTGGGGATTCTCATAATGCCAGAGGATGTGCAACTGCTGCAGCTCAGGAAAACAGAGAAGGAGTGTGTTTAGTGACATGGGAGACTCAGGCCTGCTGTTGGGTAGCTGGGTCACCCTCATAAGGATGGGAGATGGTGGCTATGAAGGCAGACCACAGAAGAAATTCTCTTGGGATGAATTTAGTTGGGGGTTTTAACAAGAAAACCAGCCATGGAATCTTTGAGTTAAGTGGGAGATTGAGAAATATAATTAGAAATCAAAACTGGTTTTAGAGGCTATTAAGAAAGAACCCACAGGTCAAAATGGAGGCAGAAGACAGAAACATAAAGTAGAGACCTATACCCAAAGGAGGTGAACCCATGCTTCACCTGTGTTGCACCTAACCATGTTTGTATTCAGTCTGGGGAAGAGCAGCTTTCCATGCTTCACATCCTCAACAAAAGGGAGACTTGATTGAATCACATTACCAGGTTATGTTTCTGGAGAATCTGATTTTAGAGGTTTCTGGCAGGAGTATTCTAAGTACTGGGAGGGATTTTTTCTATTTTATTGGCCGTCTTTAGATGCCACATTTTCCCTACTCCCAGCTTAAAGCATCAGAGTTGTTCTTCAAGGGTTGTGTCGTGGAATGCCTGAGCTGCCTGGGGCATAAGTCTAACACCTTCCTGGTTCTGGGTCACAGATCTGGAAACTACACTGTGGTAGTGGCAGTACTGGGAGTGGGGTGGGGGGCATGGGGTAGGTGTCCAAAGAAGTGTCATTTGTCTGAGAAATGATCCCAAAACACAGCCCAGAGAATAAGCTAGTGACTGAATGCACAATCAAGTGGTAAGGATCTGACCTTTTCTGAGTGTTTCATACCATGGGTATATTGATAAACAAAGATCACTTCTTTTTTTTAAATTTTTGTTTTTATTTTTTCAGTGTTCCAAGATTTGTTGTTTATGTACCACACCCAATGCTCCTTGCAATAAGTGCCCTCCTTAATACCCACCAGCAGGCTCACCCATCCTCCCCCCCCTCTAAAACCCTCAGTTTGTTTCTCAAAGTCCACAGTTTCTCATAGTTTGTCTCCCCTCTCCGATTTCCCCCCAATTCACATTTCCTTTCCTTCTCCTAATGTCCTCCATGTTATTCCTTATGTTCCACAAGTAAGTAATCATCTTTAAATCCCATTGGCTGGTTTAGAACCTCTTCTGGGGGAAGAACACTGGATATTCTGCCTGGTTGTTGCATCTTTTATGGGAGAAAAGTCTGGGTTCCTTCATTCAGCATAATTACTTTGAGACTCATCTGTATGTCAATTATATAAGCCCCTAATTCCTTTTTGTTACCCTCATACGTGCAGTATACACCACATCTTGTTTAACCGTTCACTTCTTGAAGGGCATCTGGGCCATTTCCAGTTTGAAGAAATTATAAATCAAGACATCCATGTATAAGGGTTTTTTGTTTTGTTTTGTTTTGTTTGTTTGTTTTGTTTTCTGGTATGAAGATAGTTTTTATTTCACCTTGGAGTGGGATTGGGGGTCTTATGATAAGTGTGTATTTAACTTTTTAAGAAACTGTGTTTCAAAGTGGCTATGCCATTTAACTTTCCTAACAGTAATAGAGTTACAATTACTCCACATCCTTGGCAACACTTGTATGAACCAGCGTATTAAATGTTCATGACTCCAATAAATCTGTGTGATATCTTATTGTTCTTTAATTTGCATTTCCCTAATAACTAAAGATGTTAAGCATCTTTTCATGCACTTATTAGCTAAATATACTTTCTTGAGTGAGTGTCTGTTTCAGTTTTTCCCTATATGTTTTGCTTTCTTATTAATTGAATTTTGAGTGTTCCTGACAAATTCTGGATACAACTTCTTTATCAGATATATTGTTTGCAAATATTTCCTCCTAGGCTATCCTTTGTCTTTTAATTATCTTCACAGGGACATTTGAAGAACAGAATTTTAAAAATTTTTATTAAGTTCAATGTACAAATTTTTCCCTTTTTTGGATTGTGTTTTAGATGTAGTGTCAGAGAAATCTTTGCCTAATCCAAGTTCACAAACATTTTCCCCTATGTTGTCTTCTAGGAGTTTTATAGAATAGGTTTCAGGGCAGAAGACTTTCATATCTTTTGCCAGAACTATCTGTAAGTATTTCACGTTTGTATTATTACAAAAATACTGTTTTTTCCCCTGCCTTTTATTTATTTATTTATTTTACAAAAATACTGTTTTTAATATCAGTTTCCAATGGTCCATTGCTAAGATATAGAAATCCAATAGATTTTTTTTTATTCTAGGCAATCATGTTATTTAGGCAATCATTTTATTTAGGCAATCATGTACTCTATAAATAAAAGGAAGTCTTGCTTCTGTCTTTTCTATCTATGTGGTTTTTACATTTTGTTCTTACCTGACTGTCCTGTTTAGAACGTACAATACAATGTTTAATGGAAACAGTGAGAATAGTCATCTTTTTCTTATACCTGATTTTAGAGGGAGCATATTTATTCTTTCACTGTTAAGTATGTTTGAGGCAGTTCCCTTCCACTCCTAGTTGGCTAAAAGGGATGTGTGTGTGTGTGTGTGTGTGTGTGTTATTTTAATTTTTTGGTCAGGAATGGATGTTGGATTTTGTCAAATGCTTTATTGTATCTATTAGGGTAATCTTTGTTGTTTGTCTCAGTTTGTAAATACAGTAAATTACATCAATTTATTGTCAAATGTTAATCTAACATTGACTTTTACTTTATCATGTGTCATTTTCTTTATAAATATAGTTGGGCCTGATATACTAACATCTAAGTTTTTCACTTATGTTCCTGATGGCTGTTAGTCTGTAATTTTCCTTTCCATGATGTCTTTGTATGGTTTTTGTATCTGGGTAATGCTGATAATGCTGACTTTATAAATAGAGTTGGAAAATATTTTCCCTTTATTATTATTTTTTTATTTTTTAAAAAGATTTTATTTATTTATTTGAGAGAGAGAGAGAGAAAGCCTAAGTTGGGGGAGGAGTAGAAAGGGAGAAACAGACTCCCCGCTGAGCAGGGATCATGACCCGCATCTAAGACAGTTGTTTAACCCATTGAGTCACTCAGGAGCCCTGGTTCCCACCCCCCCCCTTTTTTTTAACCTTTCTGAGATTGTTTATATAGTTTATTTGTGCCTAAAATATAATTCACTAATGAAGGCTAAACCTGGAGTTTTCTTTTGGGCATATTTTAACCACAAATTCAATTTCTTTATTTCTTTCTTAGATTTTGGGCTACTCACGTTAATGTGATCTACTTTTTGAGTAAGCTCTGGTAGCTTGTTTTTTAAGCAATGTATCCATGTCATTTAGGTTCTCAAATTACTGGCATGGGGTTGTATATAGTATTCTCCTACTATCTTTTTCATATCTGTAGAATCTGTAGTAAGGTCATCTCTCATTCCTGATGTGGTCATTTGTGTCCTTCTCTCTCTGATTTTTCCTGATCAACCTGATTATAGGTTGATTGATTTCTATTGATGTTCTAAAAGAACTGCATATTATTTCATTGGTTTATTTACTTTTCTATTATTTTACTCTTTCCGATTTCATTGATTTCTGCTTTGATTTTATAATTTCCTTTTGAAAATTTACTTTGGATCTAGTTTGTTCTTCTATTTTCTTAAGGTGGATACTGCAGTAACTAATTTGAGATTTTATTTTCTTTTTCTTTTCTTTTTAAAACTTTTTTCTAAATTCAATTAATTAACATATAGTGTATTATTAGTTTCAGAGGTAGAGTTCAGTGAGTCGTCAGTTGCATGTAACACCCAGTGCTCATTACATCAAGTGCATTAAGGAGGGCATTTTATTTTTCTAATATAAGTATTTGGTGCTATATATTTCTTCCTAAGTACTACTTTAGTGACATATGACAAATTTTGCTTTTAATTTAGTTAAAAATACTTTTTAATTCTCCTTTTGAATTCCTCTTTGATAATCTGATAATTACCAAAATGTGACAATTTGATAATTACTACAATGCAAACAAATAAAGCAATGGGATGAAAAATAATAGGAGATTGTCTTTACTTTAGATGAGATGATAAGGGAAGACTTTTTAGAGGAGGCAACATTGCATCTAAGACTAGAAGAGTGAGAAGGAATCAGGCAGGTAGTGTTGAAGTAATAGTATTCCAGGCATAGGGTCAGCAAGTACAAAATTCCTGAAGCAAGAAAGGGAAGGGAAGAATATGAAAAGAGGCAAAAGCTGAAAGAAAATTTGTCCTAAGTTCTATCATGAAAGAAAGCTGCTTCCAGATACTACAAAATACAGGAACGTGTAACAGTCATAAGAGTAGAGGACTTCCATATTTGGCCTGATGATAGCTCTTAGAGTCAGGGTAATGGGTAAAATTGCCCCTGGAGGAGGTATGTCACCCAAGGGATTCTATCCATATTAAGTTGTTGAGGTATGATTCCATCCTGAAAATGTGCTGCTTTACATGCTTAGTAAATTAAATTCTTGATCCTTGAACTTTGCCATGACTGATCACTGGATTGTTATTATTTCTTTCTGATTTTTTAAAATATACTCTAAAGAAACTTTCCAGATTGGCCTCAAATAACTCATTCATATCAGATATATTTATTTGTCTTTTCCTTTGCTCTAGCCTCCCTGAATAGGGCTCTTTGATTCTTGGTGACAAGACTAAAATGATAAATCATGGATATAATCTGGTGCCATCCATTTTCAACTTTATTCTTTTTTCACCACAAGAGATCTGTGATGGAAAATTTTTTTCAGTCAGCCACAGCTGGCTCCGGGATGACAGTGAGTTAGTACACATATGGTAAAGACAGGCTGAAGATGTGCTTTCCTTAAATTGTTTTTTCCAAGCTGGCTCACTGAAGAATTGTTCTCTCTATCTCTGGAAATCTTTTCTTGTACTCATTCTCCCCCTCAGTTCCTCTGAGCTTTCATCAGCTGTCCTCAAGTGAATGATTCACAGCTTGTATATTTCTCCCTCAGGCTTGGGAAAGTCTAGGGAACATTCTATCTTTTCCCTAATGGTGAAAACTCTACTCTTGGGCTCTATGTCACAGGTCCCTTAGATCATCACTTCACTTTCCAGTATAAGAGAGAGAACTTGGGTTTTACAAGCAGGGTATTATTTTTTTTGCCCATTCCTCAGGACCATTCAGGAAGATGGCAGGGTGGGATCAATCAGAGATATCTCACTATGGATGCAGTTCCCAGGATGGAACTATTTCAAGTGGAAGAATGTAGATTTCTGTGCCACTTGGGATGGTTTCTCCTCAAGAGTAGAATGGTTGGGTTCTCTCCTGGTCTTTAAACTTCCTAAGGGAAGGTCTTCCTAAAGTTTTTTTTTCAGATTATGTTTTTGTTTTATCAATCCCCCTAGATCAGGAAGTCCTTCCTGATAGATTGGAGAAAGGATAACTTTATTCCTCTTTTCACATTTGTTCTTTGGCTTGTAGAGAAGGAATACAATGCTTCCAATCTTATCCCTCCAACTGCTAATTCTTTTTCTTTTTTTTTAATTTTTTATTTCTTTTCAGCATAACAGTATTCATTGTGTTTGCACCACACCCAGTGCTCCTTGCAATCTGTGCCCTCTCTAATA
>NW_019154085.1:27669681-27807813 GCF_002288905.1 Enhydra lutris kenyoni | reverse complement strand
CACTACATCTGTATCTTTGGGGTAAATACCCAGTAGTGCAATTGCAGGGTCATAGGGAAGCTCTATTTTTAATTTCTTAAGGAATCACCACACTGCTTTCCAAAGTGGCTGCATCAACTTGCATTCCCACCAACAGTGTAAGAGGGTTCCCCTTTCTCCACATCCCCTCCAACACATGTTGTTTCCTGTCTTGCTAATTTTGGCCATTCTAACTGGTGTAAGGTGGTATCTCAATGTGGTTTTAATTTGAATCTCCCTGATGGCTAGACAGGAATCCATCAGAATCCTAGAGGAGAACATAGGCAATAACCTCTTCGATATCAGCCACAGCAACTTCTTTCAAGATATGTCTCCAAAGGCAAAGGAAACAAAAGCCAAAATAAACTTTTGGGAGTTCATCAAAATCAAAAGCTTCTACACAGCAAAGGAAATAGTCAAGAAAACAAAGAGGCAACTCACGGAATGGGAGAAGATATTTGCAAATGACAGTACAGACAGAAGGTTGATATCCAGGATCTATAAAGAACTCCTCAAATTCAACACACACAAAATAGACAATCATATAAAAAAATGGGCAGAAGATATGAACAGACACTTCTCCAATGAAGACATACAAGTGGCTATAAGACACATGAAAAAATGTTCACCAACTGCTAATTCTTCTCCCCAAGGGAGGAGGAATAACTAAGATGACTGGTGAGGGCCTGAACTTCACTAATGGACATTTAATGGTGGGTGGAGTGACACTGTTAAATGTTACACAGAGTTGACGCTTGGTATTGTTTCTGTGTTCTCTCAGGGGAATTGCGGGATCATAGTTTTGGGTCTTTTCCTTGTGGTAACTCCATGCGGTGAATTTCCCTGAGCAGGTTCTCTTTGTATGGATGGGAAAGGAAGGACATCTATTCTTTCTCTGCCTTATAGCTGTGCTGGAGCATGGAGGCAGGCCTGTGGTCCTTGAAGTAAGCTAGGCAGGCAAATTCAGATCAAACTCCATAGATTAGCTGTCCAAACAGGTTGGTCTTAAGTCCAGGATTTGGGTGGGTGGAATAGAAAGCTCCATTAAGCTTAAGGTTCATGTCCAACAGTTTTCTCTGAGTCTTAATTTACAGAGTGATTGGGTATATTCTTCTTCAAATAAATAGTCTGAACCTTGTATCTTTTCTCTCAATAGGGTGGATCCTAGAGTAGTAGACTATAGCCCCCCCTCCCTGCCAGCCTCCATCTAAAGTGTTTATGCCAAATGTAGTCTTTTAAAATGAAAATAGTTTTTAAAGCTATACCAATTGATTGTCTCTCAGAGTTCCAAATATTCTTGTTGTGTGTTTATGTGTGTCTTACCTTCATTACCACTCTTGTCTGAAAAACTCAGAAGTATCAAGTCTATGGATCCAGAGAAACAGAGACCCAGAGAGGTGAGCTGCCTTACCAGAGTCAGAGATGCATTGTCAAGCCCTTCTTCACTTCTTTCCTTTGGTATTCAAATTAAAACAGCATATTCACATCATGTCTCCTTAATTCTGGAAAATGAAGATGCATGTGGAAGAGGTCATAATCACATCAATTCCTTCTGCATGCCTATGAATCACCCTCTTGACTCTATCAGAGTTCTGCATCTAAAATCTTGGACAATAGTCTTGGGAACTAAATAAGTTCCATTAGCCCCTTGGAGAGACTGGATTAAATAATCAGCTACATCATCAGCCAGTGTTGATGACCCATTTTTTTTTTTCTCTATCTGTGCTTATCACCATTGATAAATTTTCAGCAGATGGAACAGTGATTCCAGTCACATGGAAAGGCCTTGGATGTGTTTAATTTCCTGCCATATTCTGTGACAAAGAGTTAATTTCATGTCTTATGATCAAATAACTCTAACTTTGCAAGAACAAAATTTGTTGGCATAGAAATACTCAGGGTCCTTGTGTGGCTTGGGACATTGCCAGGGCAGCTATGGGGTCTGAGTGAGTGTTTTCATTTTACTCTTGCTTTATTGCCCCTGCCTAATTCTCCCATTTCAAAATGTCGTGGAGTAGCCTGGTGTCATTTGTTTTCATAAATTAAAGTCGATTGCGATTTACAGCCAGATGGGCCCTGAAAAATAAGAGGCTTGTGTGTCTCTTGGAAGGTCTAAAGAAAAGCAGTGGACATGCTTGGGGTGAACTTTTGCACTTCAATGCTTCGTTCTGCAGGGAGAGTAAATACTTGTGAAGAACCCTGTTTTATAACAGCTGGGGACAAAGGATTCCTTATTAGGATTATTTTTTGCCACTGCTTCTAATTCCTCTAGCAACTAGAAAAAAATATAAATATTGTAATTTTCCCTAGTAGGAAGCCATGTGTGTGTTGGGGAACAACTTGGAATTAGAGGTCTAGTGTCTGAATACCGTAGATATCCCCACAAACAACTAATGAGACTAAGGGGGCAGGAAGGTGCCTCTTGGATCAAAGCATGTAAAAGCTCTGACTCAATATATGTATGTATGTATATATATATATATATATATATATATATATATATATATATATATGTGTGTGTGTGTGTGTGTGTGTGTGTGTGTGTGTGTGTGTGTGTGTGTATAAAATCTTTCTGCTACTCCTTCATGCGCCAGGGAGAAAAACTGGGTCAGTGAGAGGCACAGAGACAAGGAAAAAAAAAAAAACTAGAAAATTTGATGAGTCTATGATTCTAAGAAATAATGGCTTGTGGGAAGCTGGAATCCAAAGCCAAAGAGGAGGCCACTTGGCCTCCGTAAGCATTCAGAGACCACATGCAGCTAGATAATGCTTCCTCCCACAGGGGCACATGCCTCAGGGTATGTAAGGGACAGCAATAGAGGACCCTTTTTCTTAGCCCTCTTGGTATATAGCTGTGTGGCAAGTCACATGGATTCTCAGCTGATTGCCTTTCTGGGAAACAAAGTATCTAGACAGGACAATTTCCAGGGTCCCTTCCATCTCTAATACCCTTTTGATGATAATCTTTGTTTTATGAAATTATGTTAGGATCAGAATATTATTTTACTCTCCTATTCACATAAATGGCATTTAAATTTTTCTTAATAAACAGAAAGTTGTCTAATGATCTTTACCCAACCAATGTCTTGGACATATTTACAACTTAAAAAGTAATGTAAATATATAAAAACTCTGTGAGGGAGATAATACAGGAACTATGATTTGACCTCATAACTGAACTGGGATTTAAACCCAGTTTCCTGGAGATGTCACCACTCTATCATTCAACAAAATTGCCCAAATATTTTTTAAGCACATACCAGATGCAAAGTACTTTGTTGAGGGGGAAAAAAAGCATCAGTGAATAGGACAGATGCAAGTCATGCTCTCAGGTTGCTCATATTTTGTAGTGCAAAACAACACTCAACTGTAATGGAGTGTGGTGTGTGTGATGGAAAAGGATGGGGACATCCAGTAGGAGAATTTATCCCAGAGGAGATGTAAGTAAAGATCTTCTTAGAGACATGACATTTAATTCTTCTCAAGAAGGGAGTTGCTTTAGTTAAGACAAAGGAAGTTAAGGAAAAATGTTCCAGGCAGCAAGAATAACATGGGCTTTGTATTTAGACAACATTTCTCTAATATCATGTGTGTGGGTTAGAGGAAAGAATATAAAGAGAAGGAAAAGAGGCACCCCTGACAAACAATGGGCACCTCAGAAGTTATTTTCCACTATGTCTACATATAAAATAACCTTTGAGATTGATGTTCTACCTGAATAATTACAGCTATTTTGTATAAAAATTCATACGTTTTGGTTAATTTAGTAAAATATCAAATTGATGTGTATGCTGGGCAGTCCTTGAAACTGTGAATGCCCATTATATCGATACTCTCTTTGTAGAAAGAATCTGCAACAGATATTCCCTTCCTTAGATATCAACAGGGTTTATACCATGTGACCCTCAGCACCCTGGAGACATCCAACTGGACCAGGGAGAGATGTCAGAATCAGTGACAGTCATAGGAAGTGGCCTGAGGGAAGAACTGGACCTCACAGATGTGCACCCAGACTGAGCCATGACTAAAAGACCATCAGTGTGCTTGAAGGTGAAATAGAAAGATAAAGAGGCCAAGAAGACACACTATTGCTTCAGAAAGTGATAGAAACCAAGAGTAGGAAGAAACCAAAATAAGAGTTTGAAAGATTAGGGAAAAATACTGAGGACAGGTTAGTTGCAGTTCAGGGTTGGGTGGGAAATAAAGGCAGAGGGCACAAGAAAGAAGCAGAATGCTGGAAATAGAGAATGACCTAGAAGCCATGCATTCACTTAGAAAGCTGCAGAATGCCAGTGGTTTAGAGTGGATTTATGCACTGGTGTTGGGAGTTTTGCCAGGAGCAGCCTTTTTGCAGAGCAATCTGATACAACTTAGTCAAACTAAAATGAGCCTATGTATATTTCCCAAACACATCTCACACAGGCCCATAAGGGGATGTGCTTGAGGATGTTCATTATAGCATTGTTTGTGGTGACAGGAAGTTGGCGGCAATCTGAAATCCATCATTGGAGATTAGATAGGCAACACATGGTGGGTATATATCATGGAGAACTAAGCAACACTGAGAATGAACAGCCTGCATGAACATTTAATAACATGGATGATCTCATAGACAGTGACAGGTCAAAAAAGAAGGATAAATGACTAAGTACCATTTTTTAAAATAAAAAGTACACACATTTTTAAAAATGTGCTTGTTTCACAAGAACAGATACAAACCAAAAGACCTACATTAGACACAAATGAGAGTGGTTGCCTAAGGGGTGGGGGCAGAAAAGAACAGGAAGGAGTGGGGGAGAAAAGTAAATAAATAAGAAAGAGGACAGAGAATAGACAATAGCCTGAAAAGTACAATTTGCTCAACCTGCTGCAACTGGCAGAGGAAGGAAACATGAAAATGGGAAAAAATGAGGAACAGGGGATCAAAGATTCTTCCCTTGGAGACAAGCAGATTAACACTGTTTGGTCATACAACAAGTTATGGCTGCAATAGCTTGAAGGGGAAGAATAATTTTCTATATCTCAGAGGCCTGGCCATGCAGCTGTGGAGCTCCCTGGGCTTTCATGCCACATGCCTTTATAATAAACCCTAGGCCTCAAGGTCATTTGAACAGATCTCCATCCTTTGAAATCTTTCCAATTTTTTTTAAGTTCAATTATCCAACATATAGTACATCATTAGTTTTGGATATAGCGTTCGATGATTCATTAGTTGTGCATAACACCCTGTGTGCCATGCAACACCTGCCCTCCTTAATACCCATCACTGGGCTAACCCCTCCCCCACGCCTCCTTTCTGCAACCCTCAATTTTGTCCCAGAGTCCACAGTTTCTTATGGTTTGTCTCCCTCTCTGATTTCTTCCCATTCAGTTTTCCCTTCTTTCCCTATGGTCGTCTGGGCTATTCCTTATATTTCACATATGAGTAAAACCATATGATAATTGTCTTTCTCTGATTGACTTATTTCACTTAGTATAATCCCCTCCAGTTCCATCTATGTCGCTGCAAGTAGTGGGTATTCATCCTTTCTGATCGCTGAGTAATATTCCATTGTATATATGATCGACATCTTCTTTACCCATTCATCTATTAAAGGACATCTCAGCTCCTTCCACAGTTTGGTTATTGTGAACATTGCTGCTGTGAACATTGGGATGCAGGTGCTCCTTTTCACCACATCTACATCTTTGTGGTAAATACCAAGTAGTGCATTTGCTAGGTCTTAAGGTAGCTCTATTTTTAACATCTTAAGGAACCACCATACTCTTTTCCAGAGTGGCTGTACCAGCTTGCATTCCCACCAGCAGTGTAAGAGGGTTCCCCTTTCTCCATATCTTCACCGACATTTGTTCCGTCTCTTGTTAATTTTGGCCATTCTAACTGGTGTAAGGTGGTTTTGATTTGTATTTCCCTGATGGCTAGTGAGGTTGAACATTTTTTTGTGTGTCTGTTAGCCATTTGTATGTCTTCTTTGGAGAAGTATCTGTTTATGTCTTTTGCCCATTTTTTGACTTGATTATTTGTTTCTTGGGTGTTGAGTTTAATAAATTCTTTATAGATCTTTGATACCAGCCCTTTATATATAATGTCATTTGTGAATATCTTCTCCCATTCCGTAGGTTGCCTTTTAGTTTAGTTGACTGTTTCCTTGGCTGTGCAGAAGCTTTTTATCTTGATGAAGTCCCAATATTTCATTTTTGCCTTTGTTTCCCTTGCCTTTAGAGATGTGTCTTGGAAGAAGTTGCTGTGATTGAAGAGGTTACTGCCTGTTTTCTCCTCCATCCTTTGAAATATAGTGAAACCTAACAAAAAGTTGTAAAATGGGATATAAATGACAAATCAAGCTGCTCTTATCAGTTATTATGTACCAGGCCCTAATTTGGTTTTTAAAAATATATGAAATATTTAATCCTAACAACAACTACATTATTATCTTTATTATACAAATAAGGAAACTGAGGAACAGAAAGATTAAGTCATGTACCTAGGGTCACACAGCCAGTAAGCAGCAAACTGGGATTCAAACCCAGGCAGTTTGGTTCCAGAGACTGTCCTTATAACCACAAAGCTGTATCAGAAGATACTCTTAAATAAACTCCATTTGGGGGACTAGTTTTGCTCAATTTCAGGTTTGACTAACTTTTCAAAATTCTTGGATCATTTCCCTCAACCACCCCAGTAAAGACAGTTAATAACACTTAGGCTGATTGCAAAGTACTCAGATTTGGAAAAAAAAAAATAATTGTTATCTCTGTGCCATAATATGTTCATTTCTAAAACCACCATCTCCCTGTCCCATTACTGAGATTTCATACTGAGGACACTGGGTCTAGAGTCAACGGCTCTGCCTCTCCCAGGCCATGTGACCCTGGTGATTCATCAAGCTTTCTTAGTGTCAGTCTCCTCATTTGACAAACTGGGGCTAATAGCAACTCTTCTATCTATTGTTATTGGGATCAAAGGAGATGATACAAATTAAAGAACTTTGAACATGGTATAGCCTATCCTTGGCGACTTGGACACACTATTTGATATGCTCCTCCAAGCTTTTATCCTCCCACCCTGTGCCTTTCAATGCATCTTAATACCAGCTGGGACAGCCTTGGCATCTTGTTGCCATTGGCATCTTGCATGAACTTCAACCTGGGAGAGAGTTTTTTGTAACCACTACATCATGGCACTACTTTGTCTGGTAATACATATATATGATGATTGACTTTGGCCTTAGTGTTGTTTCTTTTCTCATGCTATATAGGCTAATGTGGCCCTCCAGACTCTGTTTTCAATTTTCTTGGAAATTTGACCATCATGGAACAGATTTCCCCACCCACACTCTCTCAGTTCTGCCACGTTCTTGCTTGTTGATAATTGTGCCCATCCAACATGACAACATTTCTTGACCAGGTGATTGTGGAGTCTCCTCCAACACCAGAATCTGATGTGTCCCTTTGGAAATCTTTTAAAACTAAGTTTGTCTTTTTCTCATGAAGTGCCCAATCACTACTTTGGTTCCGTGATGAATGTGCTTGTCTTTTCTATGCCTGTTTAGAGTGTGATTCTTGAGTGGGTCCTTGCGTGTTTTACATATGTTCCCTCCCCAGACTTTACCCTGGTGTCTGCCATGTAGACACACATAAAAATGCCTTGTGAACCAAAGGACACAAGTGTATGCTCCAGCCTGAGCTCCAAGGTCACTTGGCTCCCCCAGGCTGCCCACTCATCCTTCAGGTCACCCATACTGCATGAAGTGGGCTGCCTTTGATGAGTTGCAGGTCCTACTGGTATAAAGAAAGCTTCAGGGTACCAGCAGTGGCATCTGACATTAGCTTTCAAGCTCCCCATCATTTTTTTTCTAGAATGGTCATAAACTTAGCACTGTTTTACCACGCTGATTCTAAGATACAGAGCTTTCAATTATGACTATTCATTGTTTATGAATCCATTCAGGAAACATTTATAAAGTACTTATTTGTATCTGACTGGGGGTGTGGGAATAAGAATACTAAAACATGACTTCTTGCCTGTGAGAGGCCATGGTCTGATGGGAAACATAAGTAGAGGCAAAAAATTAAAACACAATAATGAAAAGACATGACAATAGGGATGAGGGCAAATGGGAGGGAATGGAGTCATATTCCTCAATTCACACTGGGTTCCAAAGTCTATTACACTGCTGGACCTGACTCTCCAAATGTCAGTCAGTCTCTTCATCTGTTATAATGCTTACCTTGTAGCTTTGCTGTAAGGATTAAAGGAGATAATTCATGGAAATCCCTTGGCATGATGCATGACCCATAGGAAGTGTGAAGTAACTGTTGGCTGTAGGCCTTGTTCTCTGTGCTTCAGTTTTTCTCACCTGTAAAATCAGGTGGTCATTGTACTTTACCTCATAGGATTACTATCAGAATCAAATCATGAAATGCATGGGAGTTGCTGGACACCATGCCTGACAGAGGAAACACTTGGTAGTTGGTGGTTACAATTCTTACTTTGTATAAAGTAAAAAAGAAGGGGGCATAGAAAAGTTTACAAGCATAATGTAATGTCTACAGCTAGCTGTGGAACAAATAAAAAAATCAGATGTATCAGGTAGATGGATAAAGGTCTGGAGAGAAAGAAACAAATATGAAACAACCTTATTGTAGAATCTAGATGGTGGGTATGAACAGGGGGAATCACTGTACCATTTTGTCAACTTTTCTGTATGTTTGACATTTTTCATAATAAAATGTTGGGAGAAAAAAGGGAGTGACTGAATGTTTGGATGATCTTTAATGTAGATTCTGAGCAAGGAAATCATGTGGAAGGAAGAAAAAAGCCTAGAATGATCTGCTCTTTGCTGGCCCTTTTCTGCCTTGAGAACAACAAGTGCCAAGGCTCAGAAACAGGAAGGAGAATATACCCTTTGGGGTACTGTGAGTACTTCTGAGCTGAGATGGAGGTGCTGGAAAGAGGGGCAGAAGCTGTAGTGCTAGAGCATTGACATCCTAGGTTCAAATCCCAACTCTGCACCCACTAGCTTTGTTACCTGCCAGAAGTTGCTTATGTTCTTTGTGCTTTGATTCTTTATCAATAGAGATTACTATCTACTCTATAAGATTGCTTTGGATATTAGATGAATTTAATATCATTACAACGATCATCATCTTCTTAGGAAAGTCTGTGCTCTCAGAACTGTTCAAGGCTTGGGGTCCTCTCCATGGCTCCACCTTATCCCTTATTGAATAAGAGACTACTCTGTTGGAGGAAGGAAGGGAGGGTAGGAGGAAGGGTAATAGTGAGTGAAGTTTGGGGAAGAACTGAATGAGAGTCTGGGGTCTAAGAAAGACAGATGCTCAGGCACCAGTCAGATAGATGAACTCAAGAGGCCCAGGCTGATTGCTTGCTCAGAGTCATGCACTTGGCTTCTAATGATATATTTAAAATGTTGGAGAAATTATAATCCTGTTGTAGTTCCTTTGGAGGCTCGTTCATCAACCTGGGCAGTGCGTGTGGCTGGCAGGTAGCCAGCATCATCCCCTGACTTCTGCCTCCATATGACTCAGCATAAATCAGACACTTTAATAGCTCTTGATTCCAAGTTTGAACTTGCTCCCAAATGAAAGCCTCCCTCCCCCTCACCAACCTCCTCTTACCTTCACAACCCACTCCCCACTTCCAATTTATCAGCTAGTAAATTCTGAGTTGAACTTAGAACCAGAGTTTCATTTAGTTTTGGCAAAGTATCAATTTCTTCCAAGAAAAGAAAAGGGGAAAAAAAAAGTGAAGGCAGGGTGGAGGGGAAGATTTAAAAAATGCCCAGCTAAACAAAAAGCACTCATGGAAACAGCCCTGCATCATTAAGTAAATCAGAGCAGAGAGAGCCCTGCTTTTCGATACATAAAGTGCCAGTGAATTTGAAGGTGTTTGAAATGCTCTGAACATGCAGCTGGGGTTACCAACAAAGCCCAGATGGGCTCCTGGTTTAGAAAGGTTAGGGGGTCATGCTAAGTCTGGTGAAGTCTGGTGACTTCAAAACTGGAGAGAGCATTAGGAGGTGACCATGGTGCCCACATTCATTTTCATTATGGATTGTGTGGCCACTGTCACTGTGCTTGTGGATGACAGAAGACCTGTCGACCTAACACTCAGCCTGCTGGATCTACCAACCCTCTGAAGAACCAGGGATATTTCCAACAATTAATACAGCATCTTGATTTATAGGAAAAGATATGAGTAACTCATCCTCACTCATAATGGAAAAATGCAAGCCAAATCGATTAGACTGGAAAAAATTTGATACTTCCCATTAGCTTGGGAAAAAAAATGTTTTTAGAGTTCAATAGCATCCACTGCTGGAAATGGTATGGAAAAATGGCCACTCTTACATTTTAGATAGGAACACTAAAGATAATACTTTTATAGAAGGAAATATGACAATATTTTTTTCCATCTCCTGCCTCCTTCTCTCCTTGATTCATTCATTCATTCCCTTTCTTTCTGTAGTGAGTTTCTACAGTGTTTTACCTAACAGTACCCTAGTTCTGGATTCCCCATGAGAGGATTGGGGAGGGGGTTGGGTATATGGAAGATACTCAACAAAACCTTCATGTGGTTTTGGAGAGAATTAAATGAATAAACACATAGAAAGTGCTTAGTACAGTGAGTGGCATATCATAAATGCTTAATAAATATGAATTGTTATTATTGCTGATTTATTTATGTTAGTATTAATTCCCCATTAAAACCATTAGGTCAGATCTAAATGTGTTGCAATCGTCTTGGGTCTCCAAGATATATACCAATGAAAAAGGAAGATGTGGTTTAGTGTAAGAAGTAGGTACCCCTTTGTATAAAAGATTTTTTAAAAATTGGTTAATGCTATTTGGGGTCTTTTGTGGTTCCATAGAATTTTTAGTATTATTTGTTCTCGTTCTGTGAAAAATGTTGGTATTTTGCTGGAGATTGCACTGAACCTGTAGACTGCTTTGAGTAGTATGGACATTTTAACAATATTAATTCATCCAATCCCTGAGCATGGTTTATTTTCCCATTTGTTTATGTTGTCTTCAATTTCTGTTGTCAATGTTCTCAGAGTACAGGTCTTTTGACTCCTTGATTAAGTTTTTTACTAGGTATTTTATTCTTTTTGGTGCAATTATAAATAGAATTGTTTTCTTAATTCCTCTTTCTGCTACTTCATTATCAGCACCTATACACTACTAATTTCTGGGTATTAATTTTGCATCTTGCAACTTTACTGATTTCATTTATGACCTCTATGACCTCTAATAGGGTTTTTCTTTTCTTTTCTTTTTTTTTTTTCCGGTGGGTTTTCTATGTATAGTCTCATGTCATATGCAAATAGCATATAACCAAATAATTTTTTAAAAAATTGGCTAATAGCCACTGTCTTTGCAGAGAGGGTCTGAAGATTACATGGGTGTGAGGAAAGGCTTTCACTTTTCATTTTCTATCTTCTGTCATAATGTTTATACTTTTAAACCATGCATGTCCATTGTTTTTATTTTTAAAAATGTCAAAGGTGTTATCTGGTGATGTGTTTATGGTATATGGCTTTCTTTTTTATTATCCAGGGCAATTTTTAAAGTATTTGTAAGTTTAAGAATAAAGTACTTACTGTGAAGAACACAGTACAAGAATATTCTAAGTACCAAAATTGGTCTAATAGTGTTTTTGAGAATGTGAAGACATCTGTTTCCCTCATTTTTATTACTTAAAGGTCACCTTGGCTTCATATACCCTCCTTTTCACAGTTCTAGAATCTGTGCTTGGAATGAATGACTTTCAACAGTCATAAGCAATAAGAAGGGGTCTTCATTCCACAAAATAAGTTCTTGTTGAACAGGAAGATTATATATATCATGTAAGATTTATAAATGTATATATACATATATATATACACACACAATTTATATATATAAATACATTATTATTTCTCTGGGATTTTAAGGATATGTATATGTGTAAGGATGTATATATGTGGATTTTACAGATATGTTCAAATATATATGATATATATATATGTATGTGTGTATATATGTGTGTATTAGTTTATATATTAAATATATATATATATATATGCTTTTTTTCAACATGGCACAAGTGTGCCATTAAGTGTGAACAACTTGGCTTTGAGGTCGCACTGTCTAGATGATAATTCTGGCTCCACACTTACCAGCTAGTAATTGTGGGAAAGTTATTTATCACCTTTAAACCCTGGTTTTCTCACTGGATGGCAATTGCCACCCACTTCAAAGAAACTTCAGTGCTTTAAATGAGATGAGCATGCTTGGCATTTTAGTAATCTCTCAATATATGGTGGCAGATATTTATTGTTAATAGTAACAGTCCAAATCAGTTTTGCCTAGTGAAGAACTTTATTTTATTCCAAACCAGTTCCTTTAATTCACCTACCAGAAGTTTTGCTCACTGGGAAAAGGATGGAGTGGGTGTAGACATGCAGCCCTACAGAATTCTGAGATCTTTGAGCACAATTATCCTTCTAACTTTGGCCTTTTCATTTATGCCAATGAGGAATACAGTGTCCATGGAAATTCCTTGATCCATCCAAGCTCTCAAAGCTGGGACTTCAAAACCAGATGTCCTGACTTCCAGCAAGGTACCTTTGAAGTATTTAGGACCTCATCTATGCATGGCCACCAATAGCTATTTGTTAAGAATAGTGTGTGAAGAATAGTACCCATGTACAGACAATCGTTCTTCTGCTATGGCACTTACTCATGGTCTAGTGGCCAGAAGCAGAGGCAGCTTCCAGCATGCAGGATGAACTGACCTGAGCAGTCCAGGAAAATGACCTAAGTGCCACCTTACTTGCCCCTTTCAAATAAGTTTATGCTTCTCTTTGTAGAAGAATCCCGGCTTTTCAACTCAGATGCTTTATGGAGTCTTTGAAATTAGAGTCACTACTCATTGTCACCCGTTTTAAATCTTACTGTCCAAAATCCTGGGCATTTTTATTGTCCTCTGATCTGGGCACCAAGCCCCACCAACCTGGAGGGAGTTCTGCTGTTGTGTGATCTCCAGGAGAAAGGAAGTGTCATCTGAACCAATGTCACCATTGTAATTGTCACAGAGACTTTGGCAAAACAAAAGCCCCAGGCATCAGTTCAAGCTAAATGACTTAAAAAAAGAAAAAAAAAAGTCCCTGCCTTCTAGAAACTGGCATGTTTTTGGTTCAGTTTTAGGGAGTTTCTTATCATATGAGCTGTTTGAAATGAAATAACAAATTTCTCATCTTTGAAAATGTTTAATCAGAGACTGACAAACCACTTGATATAAATATTGTAGAGGAGTTAGATGATCTCAAAGTTCCTCAATTTAGGGCAAGACATTATCTTTTCCCTTAACCACCAAAGAGGTGGTTATGTAAATGTAAATGAAGGGAATGCTATATGGAGTAATAGGAAATTTCATTAAATTTCCCACATTAAAAATTGTTTCCATGAAGGAAAACCAATGTAGTAAATAGGATTAAACCTATTAAGACATCTGGCCAGGATCTTTCAACCAGCTGAGTAGCTTTTGTGCTAGGTGATGCTGTTGTCTGGGTCCCTGTTTCCTCACCTGTCGAGGATGAGGTCAGAGAATCACTAAATTTCATTGTGTTGAGAACTTTGGTTGGGACTTCATAGTTGGTCAGAAAATAAAGTTCAAACATCTATATGAGGTGAACATATCACAGGTCTATGGTGAAAGAATAAGAGCTTTCAATGGTATGGATCTCATTATTCACTTATGTTCCTGCTGAAAGAAGTGCAAATTGAGGAATGAAATTGAAGAGGAGGTCTTGAAACCTTCTGCACCAATACTTCACAACTTGGTCATGGAAGCCTGTTCACCAAATAAAGGCTCTGGTGTTTGCAGCTTGTGCCTTAGACCAGAATAAAGAGAGTGTCCATGTTTTAAATTCCCACGAGCCTTGGCTTCTGCCAGCTAGGAAGATACTTCTAGTTCCATCTATGCTATGGCTGCCATAACTAAAGTACCAAAGACTGAGTGGCTTAAACAACAGAAATTGTTTGTCTCACGTTTCTGTAGGCCAGAATTCCAAGATCAAGGTGTCTGCAGGATTGGTTGAGGGCAGAATCTGCTCCAAGCTTCTCTCCTTAGCTTATAGATGACATCTTCTTTCCATGTCTCTTCTTTCCATGACCCAGGCATTGTCTTCCTTTTATATGTGCTTCTGTGTCCAAATTTCCTCTTTTTAGTAGGGCAGCAGCCATATTGGATTAGGGCCCTCCCCAATGACCTCACTTTAACTTGATTACCTCTGTGAAGACCCTATCTCCAAATGAGGTCACCTACTGAGGTATTGAAGGTCAGGACTTCTACACATGAAATTGGGGAGCAGGAACAATTCTACTCATAACACCATCCATAAAATCGCACTCTCCACTGCACCTCCACTGTCACAGTTGGCAGGAGGGGCCCTTGGTAGTGAGTCAGGAGAATGACCACGTTCTTCTTTATGCTCATCCATGTCCTTAAGCCTCAGTCCTCCCTTCCTTCCCCCAAGTTCTTTAAGCCAGTATTTGTTTCTTATATTAACATTTCCTTTGATTTGGTAAGAGTTATGTACATGTGTGCATGTGTTTATGTGGGGAAGAGAGAAACATTAGCATGTAGCTCTTCCTCTCAGTGCTCCTGCTCTGTAGAGAAGTGGAACATTTGCTTGTAGTCTGTATATATGTCTAATTCCAAACACCTAACTAGCTTTGGGCTCTTATCTCAGGGTTTCCCTGGCAGTAATCTTGATTTAAGAACAGTAAAGCTCTGACTTCCTGGGGTGAAGAAGTAACCTCACATCCACACCTACAAGAAAACAGTCTCGGGGTAAATAGTCTCATCTCTATAATTACCTCACCATGCATTTATTTTGGATTGGGTCCCAATGCTCTGTAATAGCCACCATCTCCATTCTGGACTCAAATGACTCACTTTGAAGTTGGGTTCATCCTGGAATCCCATCAGGAGGATGGGAGGATGAAGAGCCCTGAGGAAAGTCTGCTGCTATGTGCTCTGGGTCCTCAAAGGCTGGGAGCCACTGAACTTGGTGGTGTTTAGGATGGAGAGACTGCCTGATCAATGCCCAACTATCCAGGGATGTTAGCAGCACAGGACTTCCAAGCCTGTGCTCCTAGTACATTCCTGACTTTCTTTTGGGTTTAACTACCAAAGTTAATCCATGATCTTGTTCACCTTGTGACTGGCTAAGTATTTAAACTGACTGGGAATAAGTATCTTAAGCCCATATCTCCTAAAACTGTTCCAACTTCATGTATTGGATCTTTATAAAGTATGTGAATGAAGCAGAAGCAGATGATTTTGAAGAGGCAATAACTCATGCAGGGAAGGTTAACAGCCTGATTCCAATCTTCATTGGCTCAGTACATGAAGATGAAAACTTTATCTCCTGGTTCCCATTTGAGAGTCCATTCCAGCAGAAAACCCTACTCTCTATTATGATTCGACTCTATAAAACTCCTGGATGAGGATTCCAAAGCTTATAGACCAATATTCCATTATCCACTTCTCAGATCTGTCAACTGTGATAACAATTGCCCTTCCTGATTTCCAGGGTTGGAGAGAGCTTTCTCATTCTAATACAGCACAGGTTTTACTAGGGAATGCTGGCAAATAACAGCAGGAGTTTTACCTATCATCTGGAAGCAAGCAAACAACATAAGCAAATATGAGATGAATGGAGTGACCACAGTAGTCAGCTCTGGATTCTCCATCCTTTGAAGGTCACTGAGAATTGTTAAGAAATGGACCACACAGCCTACTACTTTCAGTGTTAACAGTAATAACAGGTGATATTTATGAAACATATATTATCCGCCAGGCTTAATGCTAGGTGCCTGTGCAATTTCCCATTGAATCCTAACAAAAATCTTTGATGGGGGGGCACCTGGGTGGCTCAGTCAGTTAAACAACTGGCTTTGGTTCCAGTCATGATCCTGAAGTCCCAAGATCGATCCCTGCATCAGGCTTCCTGCTCAGCGGGAAGTCTGCTTCTCCCTCTGACCTTTCCCCCCACTCTTGTGGTCTCTCTCTCTCTCTCTCTCTCTCTCTCAAATAAATAAATAATATCTTTTAAAAAACAAATCATTGGTAGGAACCATTTCTAAAAGTGGTGAAGATCAAATGTTCTAATGCGTGTAAAAGTGCTTAACATGATGAAGTGTTATCAAACCACAAAGATTGAATGCATGCTATTATTTTATTAAATGACCCCTGAAATTCTTCTTAGTCTAAGACTAATGTAGTGAAATAATAGATACTTAAAAGATATATGATACAGCCCTATCATATACCACAAGGCATCACCCAAAGAAGTGACATCAGCTTGTTAGAGAAGGAGAGAAATGCTGTGCAACCTGTTCAGGGAACCACAATAATGAAGAACCTTCCTTCTAAACCCATAAGGGCACTCAGGTCAAATAGGTTGGTAACCCACTTAGACATACATGTTGTCACCCCCCCCCAGTCCTGGTGGAAAAGAAACCAGATTTTGCATTGTCTTTTGCACTCTGATTAGTGGCTCTAATAAAGAATATAGAATTTCTAAGATTTGAACTCTGCTGGACTCAGTTTTCATATTAGTGGAATGGGGTTAATATTTCACATTTATACTAATGCGTTAAGTGAGTTGATGTATTTGAAAACATCCATCAAAGTGCTGACATACAGGAAGTAATACAAATAATAATTAAACACCCACTGTTCTAGCCTGGTTGGGAAATGAAGACTCAGAACCAGTGGGATTTATGCAGTCTGACACATTCTATAAAATGGGTGATTTATAAAGGAAGTGAGTCTTGAGGCATCAGAGCTAGTGGAGTCTAAATGCCCTTTGGGCAAGAGCCTTGTTTGTTTTGACTCATACAATGCCACCCACCTTATAGTTTGGTCATTCACTCTTTGTTGGCAATTGTTTTTTCTGGAGTTCAGAGGCCTATGAAGGAGTTTGTGTGAGGACACTGAAGAGTTGTCTTTAGTCTCATTAAGAAATGTTTAGTGAGAGCAGTGCCTGGGTGGCTCAGTTGGTTAAGAATCTGCCTTGGGTTCAGATCATTATCCCAGGGTCGGGGGATGGAGACTTGAGTCCCTGATTTGGGCTCTCTGCTCAGCAGGGAGTCTGTCTCTTCATCTGCACCTCCCCCCACTTATGTTTTTTCTCTCTCTCAAGTAAATAAAATCTTAAAAAAAAAAAAAAGAAAAAAGGAAATGTTTAGTGAGAGAGGCCAGGACTAAAGCTGAGAACACTCAATCAGCCATACAAGTGAACATCTCAAGTAAATAGGTTGGAATTGTGTTGGTGCAGCATTAAAACAGGGTCTTAAGACTGACAGACCTGTGTGTTTGTAGGCAAACTCCTGAACTTCTCTGAACTTCAGCTTTAATAAGTAACTATGGCAATTCATGGAAAGCATTTGACCCATGCATAATAGATGTTCCATATTATTATTTTCAAGGCACTCTTACATACATCATTCTAAATTATTTCATTTGGAAGTGAGGTGAACAGGGTAGGAACTAGAGACAGAGGTTCCCAGATGAAAAGGCTTCTTAATACCTCCAACTCTGTGTTCTAGTTCTGGCTTTGAAAACAGCCCCATCAATCAGCTGTTGGTCTGCTCTCTGCTCTCCGGTGGAATGAGACACAATTCCCTTCACATGGTGTAGTTTAAGTGACTGTACAATCACATGAGCTCTAGAAGTGTGGGACAAACCCTGTCCATGTTTACAAGTTGAAGTATGAAGGCAGAAAGAGTGGAGAGGTGAAGATCCAATCACATGGCTGACATTTAGTCATAGGTTTTTTTTGAAGGATTGGCTGGTGAATTCTGGAATGCAGGTCATCCCTAGAACTTGGACTTCAGAGTTGCAGGAGCAGACTTCCAGATGAAGGAACTCTTGGCTCTTTCTTATGGCCTGATTGCCCTGCACAAGGTTAGGATGTTGGGGTTGGGGGTTAGGCTTGTCTATAGCGAGATGAAGGGAACAGATGGAGAGATGGCCCTTGGCAGATCTGGTAACTATTGGTGACTAACTTCTTGTGGGCTACAGCTTATCACAACTAAGACCACAGGTATCTTGAGATCCTTGGGAGTTTCTTCATACACAGTTTCCCCCATGTAAATTTAGTGGGAGGTGAGTCTGATCCAACATGCCACTTCACTCTGAGGGCTTCTGGTCCCAGCCCAAAGCCTATCTCATCAATGTATGCATGGATCAAAGAGAGTGGGCAGGTCACATAGTTATGGGAGTGACATCAGGAGAAGCACCTGGGACAAACATGCTTGCTGATTGGAACAAGCCTTCCCATTGCACACATTCTTGGGCATGTTGCTTGTCTTGTCCTCCATGCATTTAGTGTCAAAACTCTGAAGCCATGGGGCGCCTCGGTGGCTCAGTGGGTTGAAGCCTCTGCCTTCGGCTCAGGTCATGATCTCAGGGTCCTGGGATCAAGCCCCACATTGGGCTCTCTGCTGAGCAGGGAGTCTGCTTCCCCCTCTCTTTCTCTGCCTGCCTCTCTGCCTACTTGTGATCTCTGTCTGTCAAATAAATTCCCAAAACAAACAAACAAACAAAAAACAACCAAAAACTCTGAAGCCAAATATAGCCACTGGAGATGACAAATCCCAGTGACTCAGGGTAGGAAAGGCAACATGGTCTTTTTTTTTTTTTTTTTTTTTTTTTGCAACATGGTCTTTTGAAAGCCCAGCACCTTCCTTCACAGAGGGGATAGCAGCAGAAAGTTGGTACTGCCTTCTGCCTATTTTCCACACTCAATACCCAATACAGTGGCCCAATATATGATAGTAAGCTTTTTTATTGTATGTGTATGCAGTGTGTGTATGCTGTGTCTGTTGTTAGATTACTTGTTGAAGATAGACTGCTATACCTCAAATAACACTGTTCTAACAGCAAGGACCCTGTCCTTCAGAGTTATTCTCTAGAGTTTAGAGTTGTTCCATAGATAACAGCCTAGTCTGGCTATTTCCTGCGTTATTACTCAAAATATACTTTTTTTTTTTTTTTTTGGCAGGGGAAGGGGCAGAGAGAACTTGGATAGAGTGACAAAACCTAATTTCAGGACCTCTGAAAATCTTTCATTCTTCGTCAAAAAATGGTCTGAGATTTTGTACTAGAAATGGCAACTTGTAGAAATTCTTCCCTTAAGCTTAAGGCTTTGTTTCCAGGCAACGTGTTAGAAAAACTCTGTACGAGAGGACACATATTACTCCTCTCAGTTACACTTGAATAAGGATGAGTACCAGCTTTTATAGAAAATTAATTTTGCCAGGGTAGAGAAGAGGGTTGTCTGACTAGGTTGGCAAGGAGGGGATGGGAGGAGGATGGGAAGCCTGGGAAGTGGAGTTCCCTTTAAGAGGACAGAGGCACAGAAATAACCCTGTAATGATGCAGAAGCAAATCTTTTGTTTTTCATAATTTTGAGGAAAACCTGATCTGATGGTAAGGATCTGTGAACACTGAAGTGCACTGTATTCTGGGCTTCTCTTCAGCCACGCCATTGCTAAAGGGTGAAGCCACAGCTCTTAGACATTATGAAATGAACACATTTCAAAGATTTTCTGTAATTCAATAATTAACAAGGGAACCAGCCAGATGTTACTACTGGTTTGAAGGAGAAGTCAAGGAACTACACAAGTACAGACCATATAGAATGCCAAAATCAACAATAAATGGTGACATTTCCTGAACTTGCCCCAACTTGAATAAAACACCCTATCAACAAAAGCCTTCAGTGCCTTCTGTATTGATTGCAGGGTTCAGCATCATCTCTAGCAGCACAGCTTCTAGTCTTTGAAAGCAATTAATAACAACTTGATTCTGCTACAGTTAATTGTAGAGAATTGCCATGAAAAGGGTCTCTCGGGGCACCTGGATGGCTCAGTGGGTTAAGCCTCTGCCTTCGGCTCAGGTCATGATCTCAGGGTCCTGGGATGGAGCCCCTCATAGGGCTCTCTGCTCAACAGGGAACCTACTTCCTCCTCCCCCTCTGCCAGCCTCTCTGCCTACTTGTGATCTCTCTCTGTCAAATAAGTAAGTAAATAAATAAATAAATCTATCTTTATCCCCACCCCAAAAAAAGGATCTCTCAGTGTTGACTTGTAAGACTCCAAGATGCTTTCTGCAGACAGGACAGCCCTGCCCTGGAAGTGATGACAGAGACGTAGAGAACTTTCTTCTTTGTTGCTGATGTCCTGTGTGCTCTAAGGATATCCACAACTCAGTTTTGTGTGTGAGATCCTGCAAAAAGGGATGGATACCAGCTTTGACTTAGTTTTCCAAAAGGCTTTGCAGGAAAGCCAGGAAAATGATTGTTAAGTGAATTTAAATGACCACCGTTCCCATACCCTGGCACACAGAAGTTACTGAATTAAGCTCTGGCTAATGTACCCAAGTAAGGAAGAGGAAGATCTTCCATGGGCCTGCGCAACCTGATTGGTGGAATCCTCCTCAACTCACGAACACCCTTGTCATTTCTCCTGGCAGCCTTCTCCATGTTGTTTGTTTGTAGGGACATGACACGCTGGCGCCTGGAGACAGGGCAGGCAGGGCGGGGAAGGCTTTGGAATTTGTGCAAGCCATTGCCCTCGCCACCCCCACAAAGCTTTGTCCTCAAGCTCTGTCTCTGGGGCTCTTGGATCAGATTGCTTGCTTCCAGGTGCCAGGGAGACACTTTCTGTTTGCTCTCCCACCAGCTCTCCCAGGCTGCCCTCCGTTTGTCCTTTCCCTAGGTGGGGGTGGCAAGTGACAGAGGCTATTTAGAAAGGAGTCTTTCTTCTTTCTCCCCTCCCTCTCTTCTTCCTACCCCCTCAAATTGCAAGAACATTTTGGCTTCTTTCCATCACTTGGGGTTTGTGCTGGAGATTTGAATCTGCTCTTGTTTCCTATAAATAGCCTGGAAGTTCAGGTAGAAGTGCAGTCTTTACAGGTGAGCTGTTTGGAGAGCATAAGCAGGCATGCATAGAGCTGGCTGTGTTGCTGATAGAGGTTTTCTTTTGAGCCTGGTCCAGTGCAGACTTTGGTCTCCAAATATTTCCAGCCTAGTCTAAGTAGCCTTGTCCCTGGCTTATTTGCTACTCCCTCCAGGCATAAATTATTACCAAATTGGAGCACCTTTCATGCCCCAAACAGCTGGCTAAATGTCCTTGTGCTGCTGCTGTTAATCTTTCTGGCTATGTCTCTTTCCTAAGGGATTTTTTTTTTTTTTTTTTTTTTTTGGAAGAGGGGAACTGTTGGTCATTGAAATAGCAGAACTTCTACATTAGGGAGGAAATTTTATATTGCAAGTGGATAGAAACCCAGCTCAAATTAGTTTAAGCAGAATTGAGAAGAGTTGAGAAGAGAGAAGAGAAGAGCTGAGAAGTTCAAGGGTGTAGATGAATGAAGAGAACCAAAAACTATCACCTGGTCTTGGTGACAGCTTCCTATTGCTTGGGTTGCCATATTTAGCAAAGAGAAATAAGGAACACTCAGGGAAATTGAATTTCAGAGAAATAACAATTATTTTTTTAGTACAGGTATGTCCCATATTGCTTCCTATATTTTATCTGGCTACATCTAACGACCATACTATGTCAGCTTTCTCCTCCTGCTCATGTTGGGATTACTCTAAGGCAGACTCTAGCCATGGGGTGACAGAATGGCTACTAGCAGACCCACACTCCCATTTCAGAGTTTAGGGACCATGGAATGGTCCTAGAGTTCTAGCAAAAAAACCCAGATTTCATCTCCTTGATCTGGCTTGGGTCTTGCGGCCATCTCAGAAATGAACACTCTGTCCAAGGGAATAAAATACTAGCTAGGTCTGGGTCATGTGTCTACTTCTACTACTGGGGTAGAGATATAGCCATGTAAGAAACCACTTGGATTAAGAGTTGGTAGGAGAGTCCCCAAAGGGAAACCAGAGTGCTGTTACTAGAAGAAAGATAAATGCTAGTCAAATCAACTCTATGGTTCAGTGGTAGGCATGCTCTTGGGCAAGTTTCCTTGGAACTCCTCATATCACACATTGGTTTCTTAGAGTCTGATGCAGATCATGGAGATCTTTTCCCCTGCAGAATAAGTTTGGAGGATGAGGGACAATCTAGGTAGCCCCTGAACCAACAGCAATGACAGTACAAAAACATTTCTTTACTACCTTCTCTGTGTGGCCTGTGGTACTCAGGCCACATAACAAACGTAAATGTCTTTTTACATAAACATAAAAAGAAAGGCATTGCTGATGTCCATGAACTTACCTTTGAGAGATATCATCATGCTGTACTTTATTTTAGAGTCTCATAATACTTTCATTGTTTCTCTATACAGGTAATTCTGAGTATAAGGAGGGGATGAATTAATTCCAGATAAGGCTTGCTGGAGATGATTTAAGTTGGATCTTAAAGGATAGGTAGAGTTTAAACAGGCAGCTATGGAAGAAAGAAAGAGAAAAATTCCAAACAGAGGAACTAGAAGAAGTAAATTTGTTCACTTCATGTTGCTGCTGGCCTGCATGAGGTGGCATGGCCTTTCAGAGAGATGCATCTTGACTTCACTCAGAGACACAGACATTTAGGAATCCCAGGAAAATGAATGGTTGGGTACTTTGGCATTCCTTCAAATCCTTGTTCATAGTTAATGTAAAAGAGAAAACTGACTGATGGGAGATGGGAGGGACCCTAGGTGGGAACCCTCAGCTCCTTTTCTGTTGTCCTTGGTAATTCCACTCTGTCCCCAAACTATCACAGTCCACTTAACAAAGGAAAGATCTGCAGGTAAGTGGAAGTGGATTTATCTCTCATATTTAGCAGATATTAGGGTACTTATGCCTAATTCTGGGAGGAAAGCGGGTCTTACCTTCTTGCTCCCTGGTTCCCTAATATACCCTCTTCATATACCCTCTCCCTGAGGTAAGTCCTGATCAATTTTATTTTCTCACTTTGCCAGGATATTTTAGTTCCCTGGTAATGTTTAGTGTGATGGTCTGCCTCTTCCCCCTAACCTGACTCTACTCTAAATGGTTGAATATTGGAAAACATTTTGTCCCTACAGTTCATGGTTGCCTGAGTGTGATGCTCAGAGAGATCTGAGTGTATCTGGCTCCCTGAGGCAAGGACCACACAGAGTGTCAGGGGGAGTGGGCATCAAAGTCTGCAGTAGAGATTGGGAACATGGACAGTATACCAGTCAGGTGAGATTTCTGGATCCTCCATTTACCTTGCACTGAGTGATTCTGGAAATTCCAAATAAGAATTAAGATGACATTGTTCACCTGATGATGCTTCTCTGGGGGCTCCCACCTTCAAGGATAGACATCCCTTTGATGGTGGGACACGTATCCAGTCCTTAAGCCCATAGCTCTTCCTACTTATAGGCTGCACTAATCCCCAGCCCAGAAGTTCCCTTTGTTTATACCTCCTATTAATATTGGCCTGATCAAGATTCTGACACAAAAAAATTCTGAATTAAATTTTGCCCCCAAAATGTTCTTGTTTCAAGTTTGTGGCTTTGAGATTTTTTTTTTTTTAAAGACAGGTTTTCTGATGTACTCTATGTTGGCTAATTTGATTTAAACAAAAATATAAAGACACATTCCCCTGTATTACAGTGAGGATCTCCTAAAGAAATGACCTGGGATATGTGGCTCTAAAAAAATATAGAAATGAACAAAAAAACTGCCCAGAAAAATAATCAGTTTGACCCATGGTGGGGTCAAGTTATACTTTTGAATCAATGATTGGAAATTGAATTAAACTAGACAAGAGCAAAACAACATATTTCTGTGAATCTTTATTCTCTTTAAATGATCTTTTTGTCTGTCTTTGATCAGTACCACACTGCCTTGATAACTATATGTATGTGTGTGTGTGTGTGTGTGTGTGTGTGTGTGTGTGTGTATCGCAGTCAGGTAGTGTAAATTACCCCACTTTGTTCTTTTTCAACACTGTTTTAGGTAATTGAGGTCATTTGTATTTTCATATAAATTTTAGAATTATCATGCCAATTTCTTTTTTTTGATGTCCTATATTTTATTTTATTTATAAATTTAATTTTATTTTTTCAGTGTTCCAACATTCATTGCTTATGCACCACACCCAGTGCTCCATGCAATACGTGCTCTCCTTAATACCCCCCACCAGGTTTCCCTAACCCTCCACCCCTCTCCCCTCCAAACCCTCAGTTAGTTTCTCAGTGTCCACAGTCTCTCATGGGTTGTCTCCCCCTCTGATTTCCCCCAATTCATTTTTCCTTTCCTATTCCTAATGTCCTCCATGTTAATTTCTATGAGTATGTTCTCTCTGGATTTTCTTGTACAATGTAATATGGTGAGAAAAAGAAAGAAAAGAAAGAAAAGGAAGGAATTAAAAGGGAAGAAATAAAACTCTTTATTTGCAAAAAAAATGGAGTAATATGGAATGGAATTGAATAATAGATCTAAATGATGTCGTATCATATTCCTGTCCCCAAAAGAAACTGTGTTTATCCTCTTGTGGGAACACTGAGTTGCATTCTCTACCAGGGAGGAAATGGACCAAACTTCACTTCATTTTCAAGTTAGTCTTTATGGACAAATTCAAGGTCCCCTTGGCCCCCAGCACTACTCTCCCATGGTGTGTGTGTTTATTTGTGCCTCTGCCCTTCACCTCATGCATGCTTTACTCCTTTTATCTTGGGATTTGCTCCTCCAGAATGACTTTGTCTTTTGTGCCTCAGCTACTGGGTGCCAGAAACAATAGCTCAGCCTAAAATTTGTCTTTTATCTGTTCTTATTCTCCTCACCTCTCTTGAAAGGCACTCCTTTCTTAATGTTTTAAAAAGGAGTCCTCCTCAAGGAGCTTTAAATGCACATGGTTAAGTGAAAGAAGCCAGTATGAAAAGCCTGCCTACCATATGATTCTCCCTATACAACCTTCTGAAAAAGGCAAAACCATAGAGACATTAAAAAGTTCAGTGGTCTGGGAGTATGGGAGAAGATAGTATAAATATGTGGAGCACAGGCAATTTTTAGGACAGTGAAAATATTCTGTATGCTATCGTATTGGTGGTTGTACAACTTTATGCATTTGTCAAAACCTGTAGAATGTACAATATGAAGAGTAAACCCTAAGATAAACAATGGTCTTTAGTTAATAATAATGTAACACTATTGTTAGATGTACCACATTAATGCAAAAATAGGGGCAACTATGCATGGTAGGGAGGGAATATATGGGAACTCAGTACTTTCTGTTCAGTTTTTTAATAAACTTAAAACTACTCTTTGAAAAAGTCCATTAATTTAAAAAAGAAGAGTACTTTTATCCCATGTATTTTTTTTCCTAGCTCTCTTATCTCTGAGTCTCCCTTCAGGAATGTTTGAATTGAAATCTAGCCTGGTGGTGGGTATTATGGAGGGCATGTATTGCAAGGAGCACTGGGTGTGGGGCATCAACAATGAATTCCAGAACACTGAAAAGAAATTAAAAAAATAAATAAAAATTAAAAAAAAAAAGAAAGTTCTTAGATTTACTGAGAGTCAAATTTAGATATTCAATAGTCCTGTATTAAAATTAAAACAAATTAAATTAAATTTAAACACTTCATATTAAAACACAAATTTATGTTTCTGTGCTAATCATAAATAATTGGCACATGTTCACTCAAAACATGAAGCTGAGTCTTGGGCAAACTTCAAGTTAACAAGATGTTCTCACACCCTTTAATTCTGTTCTTTCAGATCAAAATGTCTTGGTCCTTTTTTTCCCTGTGCCTTCTCACTGACATAAACACCGTCCATAAGAAATTAATGCAAGGTGCCTGTCAGCAGGGATCTTGCACATAACTTTACAAGGGTCCTTTACTCTTGGCCTGGTTAGGGAGAATTTTATCACCATCCCTTCTGACCCCTTCTGACCATGCTTACATAGGTCCTAAGAGCCGACTGGGGAATCCACTGAATTTGACTTAAGAGTGTGGTTCATTATCTTAAAAACCCTAGTCACACATATCTGGGATGATCCCTGAAGACACTCCAGATATTTATTTAATGAGAGCAGCAAACCCAAACAGAGAGCTGTGTGGTTACAAAAAGAATTTTAAACAAAGTCCTTGAGTAGTGTTTGACCCCTCTCTTCTATAAACAGGCCCTCTCTGTCATCATGCTGGCTATTCCACAGGGGTTAGTGTTATCTATCTTGAGACACTGAAATCATGGGGTACTGTGCTTCCTTAAGACAGAGAAAACAGCCCCAGAACCTCAGAGATGGAAGCTCACAGGCAGATCCTTTAGCTGGGCTGTCTTAGGAGCCAGAATATTGCCATTTCCCCAAGGTCAGTCCCAAAAGTAAGGTTTCAGGCTAAGAAGTAGAGAAGGAATACCTTCTTGAGCCCTACAATATGTCAGACACCATGTTAGGCATTTTATATGAACCAGTCTACTCAGCTCTTGGAGGTGGGTAATAGGATTCCTCAGTTTATAGATGAGGAGAATGATGGGCAGGGAAAGAAAGGAACACATCCAAGGTGAAACGTCAGGATCATCCCTCTAGGGCAACATTGTCCAAAGGTAATGTAACATAAGACACGAATAGGAGCCACATATACAATTTTAAATATTCCAGTAGCCATGTTTTCTTAAACATTAAAATAAAACAGTCAGGTGAAATTAATTTTAATAATATATTTTATTTAACCCAATATATCCAAAATATTATTTACTACATATAAAAATTGTTAATGAGATCATTTTCCCTTTTTCGGTCATATAAAGGCTTCGGAATCTGGTGTGTATTTCAGGCTTATACCCATCTCAATTCAGACCAGTCACATTTCGAGTCACCTGGGGATCAAAGCCCCCATATTAGACAGTGCATTTTAGATCTTTTGTCTTTATCCTTGGGTGCAGCAGCATCACCCAAGGTCTGTTTTGCCCTGGACTTTCGCTGAATTATGTGTTTTTTTTATTATTTTTTTAGTATGTTACGTTAGTCACCATACAGTACATCATTAGTTTTCAATGTAGTGTTCCATGATTCATTGTTTATGTATAACACCTCTAAATTGTGTTTTAACATGATGCTGTTGACTTTCAGTGAAGAATTCAGCCATATGGAGGGTCAAAACCTCTACTTTGGGAGAGTTACTATGGATTATTCACTGCTCCCTGCAGCCTCATGCTATATAAAGGAAGTGTTTTATTATTGTTCTTCCAAAATACTATGCCTCTTTCTTTTCCATAATGGGTATTTTATAGCTGATTCTCTGTTTTGTTTTATATTGGCTACCAAGAGGCTCGGGGCCAAGTTGGACACAATTTTCACTATGGATAGATTAGTGATCAGTACAATAACATATAAATATTTGGACTTCATGAATATGCATAATATGCTCATAGTAAAGTTTTCCTTTTGGTAATGGTCTGTACTTGTTTCCCTGCTCAGGTAAAAGGTACCATATATAATTTAATATGTGAATAGCTCTGGGGAAACTGTTGTTAAGTTATGAGACATAGCATGAGTAATTTTTTAATTTTAATTTACTTTTTTTAAAAAGTTTTTATTTATTTATTTGACAGACAGAGATCACAAGGAGGCAGAGAGGCAGGCACAGAGAGAGGAAGGGAAGCAGGCTCTCTGCCGCGCAGAGAACCTGACGCGGGGCTTGATCCCAGGACTCTGGGATCATGACCTGAGCCGAAGGCAGAGGCTTTAACCCACTGAGCCACCCAGGTGCCCCAATTTTAATTTACTTTTGATGTTATTAGTAGACTTTTCTTTCTTGAAACTCTTACTGTGCTTCCAAAATTATGTAAATCATGGAGTACTATTTTTATTTTCCTTTGTGTGATATGAAGAAATACAGAAAAAAAGAGAAGAATATTTTTCCGAATTACGGCAAGAAGAAGACTTTCCTACTTCTTTGGAAAAGATACGTAGCTAAAGATCTCTTTTTGCTTCTCTCTGACTTCTGTTAAATTTAGAGGTCTGGTGCTATTCACTCTATTTCATGAAGCCATGCCAGAGAGGTTCTCATAGCTGATGTTGTTGTGTTGCTGGCTCTCTCAAAGGCATTTGCAAATCACCATAGAAAATAAGATGGATCTGGAAGGAGCCTTTCAAGTCTTTGTGGTCATCCAGAATAACCCCCTTATTTTACAGAGGAGGAAACTGTAGCCATCTCTACCTGCAGGGATAGTAACACTTGCAATGGTGTCATCTATCAGATTTGCAAAGAGTGGGCACATTAATGGACCCTTGAAGAAGAAAGGAAGGCCATCTCAGAGACATGAGAATTCATGGGATACATCTTCTTATCCAGACTCCAAACTTGATCACTTGAGTTCATGTGATTTTAATTCCTTAATGGTGTCACCCTGCCAAATGAAGCCCAAGCCCTCACCACTTAAAGGAAGATTGTTTCTGTCTAAAATGCCTTACATTGTTGGCTTATCCCATCTTTGATGGTTTGGGCCACCATGTGGAATTGGAGTACTTGTATATATATATGTGCATGTTTTGGGCATCCACCAAAGCCATGCTGCTAAACAGAGAGATAAATAAGATAAGCTCATGTTCCTTGTTTTTTTTTTTTTTTTTTCCTTAGCGTAACAGTATTCATTGTTTTTTGCACCACACCCAGTGCTCCATGCAATCCGTGCCCTCTCCAATACCCACACCTGGTTCCCCCAACCTCCCACCCCCGCCCCTTCAAAACCCTCAGATTGTGTTTCAGAGTCCATAGTCTCTCATGGTTCACCTCCCCTTCCAATTTTCCTCAACTCCAACCCACACTCTCATCCAGTCACCATCCCTGTGTTTCCAACTCCAAACTATGGCTCATCCTCTCCATTACTCTCCACCCGCACTTCCATCGGGCTGGATTGATGCCATCACCTCCATGTGAGCTCCTAGAATTTCCTGGCTTTACTCTCCCTCCTCTATAATCTATTCTTCACAAAGCATCCAGCAAGAACACTTAAAGACCAAATCAGATTATGTTATCTCCCTGCTGAAAGTCCTTCAGTGCAGTTTGGGTTACATGCAAACTCTCTAAGATGACCTGTGGTGTCTAGCCACTTCCCACCTTGGCAGCTTCATCTCACTCTGCTCCCTTCTTCACTAGCAAAACCCTGGCCATGCTGGGCACCTCTCATCCCCTTGGTCGCATTGTCTGTAATTAACCTCACTGTATTTCTGTAGAAACAGTGTGATGTGCCTCTTAACTGAGTGTGCAGATTGACTTCCATCTGTGCTCCAGGGGGAAGTTAGGTAATATTGAAATCACCCTAATAAAGAATCCATGCTCGAGAAATGGCCTCAGCAAGTGCTTTAAATATCAATTTCTAAATCTGTATTAGAAGGCATATTAATTAGCATAAGTAATGTTAAAAGTAATTTTTCATTGATGAAATAAGTGATGTTCAGGATATATGAGGGACTGAAAGTTTGTCACCTCCATCTTTGCATAAATAAAATATGGCAGACACAACACCTCAGAACTTTCTGAATGATGTCCTTGGTCAAGACCTCCCTTTGGCTTTGGGTTCCTCTACTTACTGGATGGCCCTGTCAGAATATTGTTGCTTCTATCTCAGGATTCACATTTCAGACAAGGTATTGTGGGGTGCCCTGAAGACCAGAGCAGGTCGTATGGCTCTCTTTTTATGTGCTCACTAATAAACATTTGAACAACTGGTGAAATCTTGTCTGAGGCTTGCTTCCATTGCAGTGTGCCACCTGGCACATGGTTGTGGAAGGGCCATGTGTTTAACCTCCTACTCTGATTATTTAAAGAATGTGATAGTCAGGAACAGCCAGACTGGCTTTGGATGAGGCCCTGCTACCCCCCAAAAGGTGAGCTCTTTAACACTTCAGGAACTTCCATTCTCTTTGCCAGAAATGCTCTCCTTCCTTGTCTCCCTTGATGGTCATCTCATTTCACTAGTTTAAGCTTAAATTTCAGTTTTTCAGAATAGTTGTAGTTGACCACTCTTTCTGAATAGGTCTTCCTATATCAGCCACCCAACTGATTTCTCCCTGCTCATTTCCATTCCACTCTGAATCACAGGGAATGGGCTCTGGCTAGATTTGGCCAATGAGAGGCACTAGTAGCATACTGGAAGGTGGAGAGAAGCCAGGGTATTTTTCTCTCTCTTGCTTTATCTCAGTTGGCATCTCCATCTCAGTTGGCATCTCACTTCCAGGTCTTACTTCCATGGAGCAATGACTCTTCTATGACTTTAGCTTCCAGGCAGTACCAGTTTCTGGGCTCTGCTAGCATCACCTCTTTCCACTGCCCTCCAGCCCTGGGGATGGCAGAGGATTTCCTGTGTTCCTAATCTCTGACAGCTCTCATAACTCTTTTCTTTCCATCATGGGTACAACATACTTCTTGTATTAAATCCCCTCTGATTATGATGCCTGGATGCCTCTGCTTCCTGAGTGGGCCCTATCCTATTATGCCCTGTAATAGCAAAGTATGTCACCCTGCTTTGTTTTTTCTCCATAGCTTTTTTCACAAGTTATAATTATTTACTTGTTTATTTGCTTACTAACATCTCATCTATTTCCCACATCAGACTGCTATCTCTATGAGAAGAGATTCTAGGATGTGGTCACAACACATCCTCAAAGTCTTCAAAGTCCTAGGTGCTTAATAATAATTTATTAAGAGAATAAATAAGTCTAGCATCTGCATTTTAAAATCTTGGATCTATGAGCTACTCAGGGAACCCATGGATGAACTTCAGGAAACAAATAAACTTTGACACTGAATGCAAATGTTTGTATGGATTTGTTTGTGTGTTTACCCCTCATTGGCAAGAGTTCATAACTTTCATTAGAGGTTCAGCATAGTAAGACCTGAAAATTAAAAGACAGAGAATCTGGTGGGAGAGTTATATACATGTACCATTGTTACTAGAGTTTAATAATATTGATATTAACAAAAGTACATGAGGCACAGAGGAGGACTGAGAGTCCCTCTTTCCAGTTGTTGAAGCCAGAAACTAAGAAGTCATCCCTGACATTTCATTTTCCCTTATTCTTCACATCCAATCCATTAACAATTATATCAGCTGACTCTACCTTCAAAGCACATTCAGAATTCGACCTCCACCATCATCACTCTGGTCCAAGCCACCATTATCTCTTTCCCGGACAGAGGAACAGTATCTCCTGTCTACTGCTGCATCCCTTCCCCTTAAATAGTCTATTCTCAACACAGTATCTCAGTCTGACAGAAGGCAGATCATGTTAGAGTTTGCCCCAAATTCTCCAATGGCTCCCATCTCACACAGAGTTAAAGCCAAAGGTGTCCTAAAGCCCTCAATCATGCAGCTTACTGTTCTCTCTCCTTATCTCTTTCTCTCTCATTTCCTACCTAACTCTTTCATGGCCCAAACAGTGTGCATAGTTTTTCTTTTTTCTCCTACCACAGGACCTTGGCTCTTTTCTGCTGGCATGCTTTTCTCCCATATAGCTTCTTTTTTGTTCCCTGCATCTCTTCCAGGTCTCTGACCACACAACAACTAACAACCATATACCCTGATCTCTTTGGTCTGCCAATTGTGCTTTTACTTTTATTCATAGCATGAATACATACATTCACAGCCATCAAACATAGCAGAAATCACCACCTAACACAATATAGATCATATCTTACACAACAAAGTCACCATTTAAAACAACAGGACCAAAATCTAAAACAGCAGGGATCCCCATTTAACACAGCAGTGATCCCCATCTAAAACAGCAGGGATCCTCATCTAACATAACAGGGATCACCTGCTAACACAACAGTGATCACCATCTAACACAGCAGGGATGACAATCTAGCTCAGCATGGATCACCTTCTAGCACAGCAGAGATCAATATCTAACATAGTATACATCACCACCTAACACAACAAGGATCACCATCTAACACAACAGTGATCATCATCTAATACAGCAGTGATTACTGTCTTACACAACAGGAATCATTATCTAACACAGCACAGGTCACCATGTAACACAACACAGATCACCCTCTAATATAGCATGGATCACCATCTATTTATTTACTTATTTATTTATCATCTAACTTTTCCAGTAAGGTATAAGATTCAACAGGGTAAGGACTTTGTTTAATTCAAGCCTGGGACAGGGCCTGGCACATGGCAAGTTCTCCACAAATATTTGTTGAATGATTGTGATGGCAGCAACAGTCATGGAATCCTAAAAGAGGAATCTGATTTGGAGGGGCAAAGAAGGTTGGGTGACTGGGAGGAAGAAAGGTAAGTGCCAAGCATCTGCCAAAGTTGAGCTGGGATAGAGTTCTCTCTTCCTGAGTATGTTTTAGCTTCAGAAGTTTTCATTTATGCATCACCCATTTCTTCTCTCCAAAGGTCTGTCCTAGATCAGTGCATAGCTTGAGTGAGGTCTTGCCTCATCCATAAAATTGGCTCCACTTTTTTTTCTTTTTCTTTCTTTTTTTTTTTTTTTGCTTAGTTCATGTATATTAGTGGCTTAAAGAAGTCAGGCTAGAGAGTTTAGTTAGCTATTACTGTTTCAGGGTACGTTATTCACATACCTGACAAATTGATAAATAATGCAGTAGGTGATTAGGTTAGAGAACAGGAATTGATGGTGGCAATTGAGCAAAATTAAAAGGACATACATGTATCATATCTATATCTATATCATCTATATCTATATCTATAACTATAGAGAGAGAGGCTGAGGCAAAATAAGTCCTTCCCGAACAGTGGAGGAGTTTCAGGTCATTGGGTAACTCTTGTCCAACCTCTCCATCTGTCATCCCGAAATGCTGGTGAGATTGACTTCAAGGAACACAGTCAACTTTTGCTTTTGGAGACTGAAGGATAAATATTACAGATCTGGAACTGTTGGCTCACAACTTCAAAGTCTTGAATAAAGCTGCTGGATGATTTGGAAGCCACCTGGCAGGAAATTTAACTTTTGCAGTTTTGAGTATTTTTTTCCTTCCTATTCCTTAATTCCTACCTGCCTTCCCCCTTCTCCCCAACTCCAAATTAGCTATTTGGATCCCGTGGATACAGTTTAAACCTGGGTACCAGCCAAGGTCAGGAGGCTCAGTGTATAAGAAGTGAATGCCAGCTGTATTTCAGACAGAAACTCCAAGGCCAGAGAGGAAGAGGGAAGGGGATCTGGGCTTCCAGATCTTGGATTTTCTTCTTTCTTCTGCACACACACACACACACACACACACACACACATGCACACACTCTATCCTTTTCTACTTTTACTTTCCTGCTTTTAGAAAGAATGGTGTGGTAACTTTCTATCTCTCTTCTATCTGCATTAAGTCCTCCTCTTTTGACCCTCTTTCCATGGATGAGCTAGCTCTATACTCGAAAGGGTGAAAATAGAGAATAGTCAGTAGGGAATCAAAGAAACAAAAATAATAAATGGACTGGAGCTTAACGAGGGCTTTTGAAACCTAACTTCACACTCTAGAAGGGAGTAATAAGCATAATGTGAGAATTCAATTCAAACAAATATGTGATTATAGTTATCAGGAATCATATAAATATGGCTCCAGTTCATGGAGTTTGCTAATTTTTGTCACTGGTGTCAATGTTGAAACTAAGTCGAATTCCTCTGGATTATTATGTGTAACAATAAGCTCTATCTATGTACCCATCTGTAGCTATATAAATAAATATAGATATGGCAGATTTCTACAATGGCTCAATGTTTGCACTCTGTGGTTGGTGTACGTTCTACAAGCATGTGCATTGGTGTGACCCACAGTCAGTCTGTTTCTGCCTTCTAAATGCTTAAAATCAACTCTGTTCTTCATGGTGTTTTCCCTTGTACCATGGAATTCTGAAAATCTGTCTGCCATGAAAAACTAAAATAAAAGCAAAGAACAGGCTTAAGATATGCGTCCTAATTGTCATAATGGAACCCCTCCTTGTGTATAATTGTAAACATCACATTTGACCTTTTTCTAGAAAGGTCATACCTTGGCTCCCTTAAAACCCAAAAGCAATCTATATTTAAGCAGTGGATTTATAAATGTGACAGTCACTCACTAAGCATTTTTTTTTTTAAGTATCTGCTTTGTGCCAGGAATGGTGTCAGGCTCTAAGGATACAAAGTAAATGAAATTGTGTTTGCCTCAATGAATTCACAGTGCCATGGAGATTCAGGCAACAACAGTCCAAGGTGAGAGGGGTTGTAATACAAGTAGTAGGCACAGGATAGTGTGGAAACTGCCAGGAAGTATACCTGACCTCCAAGATGCTCTCCGGGGAGGGATTCTGGGGGTGGTGATGGAGTTTTGAGAGACTAGCAGGAGTTAGCCAGGTGGAGGGGAGGGAGTGTGAAGTCAGAGAGAGTGTGTTCATAGAGCAGGGCATGAAAAGGTACAGTCTCTCCAGGGAGACGTGTGCCACTGAGACTATGTACCTGACATCTCCAGAGCAAGGGTGTGGGGAGATTCAAGGCAAGCAGGCTGAAAAGTTACTGAGTGAGAAACAAGATCTTAATGTGGCAAAAGAAAGAGAGAAAGAAAGAAAGACAGACAGACAAAAGAAAAACCCCAGGTACGTTGTGATCTAGAGGTCAAGTTTATGTCCCAGAAAAATCTTTTCTTCCTTAACACCAGTTCACCATAATTTCAAGAACTGGGTCCTTGTTTTACCAGCTATGAATATAGCTCCTGAAGAAATGACTTTTTAAATTAGATTCTGCAGAATAAGAAACACCAATTAAAAGCAGAATTCAGATCAAATAGAGCAGTTAAGTATAACATATCTTAATTTTCAGAGGTATTATCAATGTTGTCACTACCAGACACCTATTGTTTCATTAGGTTTGGTAAACTTTTAAGGATTAGCAAGCCAAACTGTGGAAGGAGCTATGTCCTTCAACAGATGAATGGATAAAGAAGATATGGTCCATATACACAATGGAATATTACTCAGCCATCAGAAAGGATGAATACCCACCATTTGCATCAACATGGATAGAACTGGAGGAGATTAAGTGAAACAAGTCGAGCAGAGGGAGATAATTATATGGTTTCATTTATATGTGGAACATAAGGAATAGCATGGAGGACATTAGGAGAAGGAAGGGGAAAATGAAGGGGGGGAATCAGATGGGGGAGAAGAACCATGAGAGACTATGGACTATGGGAAACAAACTGAGGGTTTCAGAGGGGATGGAGGTGGGGGGTGGGTGAGCATGGTGATAGGTATTAAGGAGGGCACTTATTGCGTGGAACATTGTGTGTTATATGCAAACAATGAATCATGGAACACTACATCAAAAACTAATGATGTACTGTATGGTGACTAACATAACATAATAAAATAAATAAACAAAAACTTCCCCAAACCCTTGGCAATGTAATGTTAAGAGATGGTGGTGTTTAGGGACTCTAAGACAAGTCCTAGCACAGAGGGTCATCTTGGTTTCTGATCTTTGTTGGTGGTATTAGGTGGAAGAAAAGGAAGAAACCTTTCCAGCAGGGGACTTCCTATGAGAGACTGTGTGTCCACACTAGGGATGGAGAACATAATTTGGATCCAGGCTGGAGGCTTGGCTTGGGGCTAAGTGGAGTCCTCTGGAGCTGAAGGGTGGAATCCTAGCTATTCTACTTATTCATCAAGACTCCTTCTCTGTGTCTCTTTCATCTGTAAAATAAGGATACTTTCTACAGCCTGGCCTACCACTTGGTGCTATGCAAGAATTAAATATAAGTTATAGCATGTCCAACACTTAGACCCATGCCTGCAGGATGAGAGGTATGAAGGAACAGAGTCCAGGAAGCAGGGGTCTGCTTGACCTATTACTGATCCACTTGGCCCTGAACTGTGGCTCTCTAAGCAGAGCCAGCGATTGTCCACGGTGTGTGAATCTTTGGATGTTACTCTGCTGAGCCCCCAGACCTTACTGGGGGAGGCACACAAAGCAAAAATTTGCCTCCAGGAAAATTGCATCTTTGGCACACCTGGAAGAGTGCTCTGGGCCACCCTGGTCCCTATTGGCTTTGGAATTTTCTTCTTCAGTCCAAATGCATTTGCATTGTTTTCTAGTCTGATGGAAGGTAGAGGGATTCCATGTAATCCCTGGGCTGGGTTCCTCTGGTTAAAACACACATGTGCATGTACACGCCTGCTTGCACTTCATTCTCACCAGGGTCCCAGGAGGTGAAAAGCCCACTCTAAAATGTGGCAGGTTTAGGCTCTGAGGCGCCCTGTGATTTCTCTGTGAGTACAATGACCTGATTGTGCAGGCTTGTCTCAGTCCTGTGGCAGGTCGGCAGCCCAGCTCAAAGCTCATCTTAAACAAACGCCTGCGACCTTAAACCCAAACACCACGGCTGCACTCCTGGAACCAGGTCTGTTTTCCTAGAATATCCGGTTACAGCCTTTTAAAAATGAGCAACCTCATTGTCAATAGTGTTCCTGAGAACCCAGCATTCTTTTAGAAAATGTTAGCTCTCCAGGGCTGGCAAGAGCTGCAAAGTACACGCATTCTCTCGCCCGCCACCCGACCCTCAGGTGACACCCAGCCAAACCCAACAACCTGGCTTAGCAAAAATGAACACCAGGGCTCCATTTCGACTAAGGAGCTGGGGTCCTGGGTGACGGAGGGAGGGAGTCGTGTCTCCTTCCCCAGAAGTCGTAAAGAATAAGAGAGAGTTTTTATTTGCGCTGAGTCAGCATTCCATTACAGTGGTAACATTGGGTTAGATCCTGGGTTTTGTTTCCCAGCTATAGTATGTAGCATTGTATAATCTCCTTCAGAGCATCACAGTTTTCTGAGCCTCCATTCTTCACCTCAGAAATAGTGATTATTGTGAGGACCAAATGACATAATGTGTGGAAAGTGCCTTCCAAATTAGAAAGGCTTTAATATGTAAAATTACCCTATTTCTCTTAATATGATCTTTCCTTGTTTCATACATAGGTGTGTATGTATGTGAACACGTGGAACTTTCTTATCTGCTTCAACTACATCCCAAATTCTTAAGAGTTTTGAAGGACAAAATTTAACTTGAAATAAGTTTATTTTATTTTATTTCTTATTATGTTATGTTAGTCACCATACAGTACATCATTATGTTTTGAAATAAGCTTCATACGAAAACACTGCTCTTGACATGATGTAGGGCAGAGAATAGGCAAAATAAATGTATTAAGGAATGATTAAATTATGTTGTTCATCTTCTCCTATTTAAGAATGTAGGGATCTATACAGTGAGTTTTTTTTAAAATTTCAAATCTCTCTCTATATATGTCATGTCTATTGTGTGTGTGTGTTTCATTAACTTCAAAGTATGAGTATCTCCTTCCAGAAAACTAGCTATCAAGGGTTTCTTCTGTTTGAGGGAGCTTAGTATCTTGCCTAGAGCATGGAATCTTCACTGAGATATACCATTCAAAGTTCCGCCCTTTTCTGGCTGTGACTTTAGCCATGTTACTTAACCTCTCTGAGCTTCGGATATGACATTGGTAAATTGGGTCAATGTCTACCTCACCAAGTTGTGGTGAGGATGGAATGAGATAATGTATGTAAAGTGTCTATTGTCATGCCTGGCCCTTACTACCTGTTCAATCCAAGTCTGACATTCTACCAACATGGTGAAAGAGGAAAGAGGAGGGAAGGGAATGGCAGACATATGATAGGGATGATACATGCAGCAGGAGTCCAAGAAGAATGCCCTTTGTAGGTCTTTCTAAGAATAGAGCCAAGCCCTAAGCTGACACAAGCCTAAAGGTACAAAGAGGATGAAATCAGAGTTTTGAGACTGAGTATATACTCCCACTCCAATAAGAAACCCATGATCACTCAAGACTGACCTCTCAGGAGACCCATTTGAGAGATATCAATGGGCTTGTCCATTTCAAAACCTAGAAGTTTTGACTCTAGGCAGGTGAAAAACTGAGATGAGAAATGGGGAATAGGTCATGAACATCCTCTTTCTCCATTCTCTCCAAGGTCATGACACCAAGTCTCAAAGTGTTAGACATCACCTATATGCTGATGACTGCCAAATTTGTACTTCTACTCTGGACATGTCTCCTGAATTTGAGACTTATAAATTTAGTTTTCTACTTTATATTTCTCCCTGTATATCTATTTATAGATAAAAATACATACATTAACTTAAAAGTACAAAATTCAGTTTCTGGTCTCCCTTCCTCTCTTTCTGTGTAATTATCTCCTAATATCCCTTAGATCTCATGATTGGGCCCATATACTATCGTGTAATTAAAAAAATCATTAATTGAGCAATATACATGATATTCCAAGGACTACATTCAGCACTGGGAAAATGGAATAAAATAAAAGATTGTCCCTGCCCTCAGAATGCTCCTTAAAAAGTAGAATTAGACAGTAAATTGTCCTAAAAGTATTTTGTTTAAAGTCTCTAAATTGCTATATATGCTGTAGACAGAAAGGGCAAAGCAATGTCCCCACAGAGTGATACTGAGATGACCCCTTGAGCTGCTTCTGAAAGGTGATGAAGAAGTTGCTGTTTATAGGTATTATAATGTTCTTGTTCTCAATTAATTACCCTTGACCTATTTGAGAAGACTGGACATACCAACCCCATAGATCAGCTTTGGTAGTGGGACTTTCATTTGGCAAATGGAATGTGAGAAGAATTGTTGCAGGCTATGTCTGAGCAGAAGCCTTCAAAGGAATCACCCAACTGTCTTGCCTCTTTCCTTCTTTTGCAAGAATAATATGTTCCAGGGAGGGGTTTCTCCTTCAGCCTGGATCTCAGAATGAAGAAGATCCATGGTAAAGAGCTTCAGCCAGCATGATCAGTGAAATATAGAATTTTGTTGTTGTAAGCCTCCAAGATTTTTGAGTAGTTTATTGTTTTGAGTAGTTTATAGTTATTATGCTACAGCATAAATGACTAAAGCTAATAAAAATATTAGTACCAGAACTGGACTATAATAGAAAATCCACAATGTATGCCATTGGCTTTCAGGTTAAGCAGTCCCATAGCAAGGAAACTTCTTTTTTTTTTTTTATTTAATTTTTTAAAAAGTCAACTTAATTAACATATAATGTATTATTAGTTTTAGAGGTAGAATTTAGTGATTCTTCAGTTGCATACAACCAGTGCTCATTTCTTTAAGTGCCCTCTGTAATGCCCACTACCCAATTACCCCCATCCCCCTCTCTATCTCCCTTCCAGCAACCCTCAGTTTGTTCCTTATAGTTAAGAGTCTTTTATGGTTTGCCTCCTTCTCTATTTTCATCTTATTTTATTTTCCTTCTCTTTCCCCACGTTCATCTGTTTTGTTTCTTAAAATTCTTGATGTCTCTCGTTATTCAGTGGAGAAACATTTGGTAAACCTGTTGCTTGCAGTATCTTGGGAGGTGGATTATGTACCTGTATAAGAGCTAAGTCTATGTAAAAATCCTGTGTCACAAACCACACAAAGCTCAGTATACACAGAAGTAAGCATTTTTTTTTTAAGATTTTATTTATTTATTTAGCATTTGTTTTTTTATTCATGTACCTACAAGTTGTCTAGATTCAGCTGATCTAAAACTGGGTCTGGCTGGGCTTACTGCCAATGGTATATTGAGCATATCTACCTTATGTGATTCTCCAAGTCCTTGGAGCAGTGGTTAACAGAAGCATGTTCTTCTTGGGATGAAAAGTAAGAGTAGGGAGATACACCCCTCCCACAGAGTAGGTCAGAGAAGCAGTGGATATTTGCTAAACCATGACCTGATCTCCCATAGGATCTAATGAACTTGTGGCTTTAAGTGAGTAAAGTGGGAAAGAGCACAACAATTGTAGTCATGTGTGTTGTTTTATTTGCGGTCCAACAGTAAGTAGATGCTTGCCTTGGGCAAGCCACAGTTTCTCTAAGTCTCATTTAAAAACAGTGAAAAGCAAGCCAGTAGTTTTTGCAAGGAATGGAAATTCTAGCTAGCTCAAATAAAGGTAGTGATTGGGTAATGGTGTTTTTCATCAGAAACATTTTGTGGAGTCCAAGGGAAACTTCACTCTAACTGGGACTTAGAACAGAGGAATTGGCAGCCCAGGGGATCCACTGTGCCCTCAAGATCTTCAGTTGATTGTTCTGCAATTAATTTGCCTTAGTTGAACCCCTTAGTTGTGTCTGTTTCTGTTCTGGTGAACTTAAGTTACATGTGTGTTTCTGTATAGAAACACTTGTATTGCAATCTTATATCCACACAACACCCAAATCTTTCTATGACATAGGAATAGAATTCATTTTGCTCTTTGGATATAAAGGGGGATATAAAAAAAGAGTTGTTCAACATGCAAATCTTCAGTAGAGTTAACGAAAGTAGAGTTAACTAAGTAGAGTTAACTAAAAATACGATATTTGGTGCAAGAATAGTTTTTCCTAAACATTTGTCAAGCTGTGGCATTTCAAGTTTGGGTTGGTGTGAGACAAAACAGGAATTGTATTCACCTAGAGATTAGGTGACCATGAATACACAAACCCTGAGAAAATATCAGGTTATGCAGGAAGATTTGGGTTGGGGGGGTGGAGTTTAAATTACTTTTGCCTGAAACTGATTAGTTCTAGTCCAGATCCAGGTGACCAATGTTCTTATTCTGGGCCTTCCACTTCAGAGGACACTTTTCTGGATCTCCTCCAGCTGGGACCCTGCCTTTTAGAGTAAGGAGTTTTCAGAGTCAGTGATATGCACATCTGGGACATGTGCCCTTCATGGAATTCTGGAATCTCCTGTCCAAATGGTTTCAAGCTGGTTTCTTAGGTCTGCACGGGTCTCTTGCCTAAGACCCTCTGAAGAGTGGATCACCCTACCAGTGTGTATACTTCTAGGCTAAAGGAGTGGCTAAGGAGATTTGGTAACAGGGATGTGGATATAAGCTGAGGGTTGGACCCTAAGATTACTACATTCATACATGTGAGCCCTTCCTGGTGTTGGATGGAGCCTGGGATGGGAAGAGAAAGGGTGTGGACAGAAGCTTCCATTGGTAATCTTACCCCAGACCCTGAAAATCTGAGAGGAAAGTTTATATCTGAAGGACAGGGAGGCCGCAGCTGACATGCCACATAATATAATTTCAGGAGCATTGCAAAGCCCTGCCTATAATACAGGGAATGGTTTAGGCAAGCCTGTCCTGAGAATTAACCACAAACCTCCTTCCTAACTAGTATAGTAATGAGGCAGCAAGAAAAATCCAGCTACAATTTTAATTTTCAAAAACTCATTATGCATTATGATCTTGTAGAAAAATATTCCATATGCAGCCATCTGTAAAGTGAAATAGGCAAGACTGGTTTCTCACATAAGGCAGTAATTTCTCCATTTGGAATGCTAACAATGTTCTCCCCTTGGAAAGTTTATAGAGCTTATATCCTGCCTGTATGCCTTTAATACAGAAATGTTAAATATTTTAAAATAAACTTTCTTTAATAGGCTAGAAATACATATCCTCCAGGTCTTTTGCTTCTTTAAACATCCTCAGGGTTATAAAATCCCCTGGGTCGGACCGAGTGCCATGTCAGGGTGTGCCCATCTCACTTAGTTTTGGGGGTTCTTTCTGGTTCATGGGGCTGCAGCTGGGGCAGGGAGAAGATTCTGGGCATCATTCCTCATTTATTTGTGTCTGTCATCTATCCACATTCTTCTTGCTGCTTGACGGAGAGAACCAAATGCTTTCCAGCTTCTGTCTTATTTTTCTTTACCCAAAGAGGGTTAAACTCCTCATTATGTGGGCACCATCCACACAGGACTCTTTCTGTACAAAGCAGTGTTTAAACTCTCATCCCCCACTACACCCCACCCTTCCCCAGGATTCCTTTCCTGACTGTAGAGAGGAAAGAGCACTGGGCTTGGAACCAGGTGGCCAAGATTGCAAATCCAAAGCCCTTCATTGACTAACTGGGTAATGTTGGGCAAGTCAGTCCAAAAATTCATATTAGAGAGAAGCCAGGCCTTCATTTATCCCTTCATTTATTCTCCTGTAGGAGAAGCACCAAGAAAACAAAGATGAAACACCTAGGTAAACAGAGAGTGAGCAATTTACCTTGCAATTTCGTAAAGAGATTAACACCTACCTTGTCTTTCTCCCAAGCAAGTAGTGAGTAGAGATTAGTAACACCTACCTTGTCTTTCTCCCAGGTGAGTAGAGAGTCGGACTGTTCTAACTGGTCTGCAGATACAAGCGATCAATTATAGTGGAATAGGAGAGTGTCAAAAAAGACGCTATTTCAGAGTTCAGTACACAGTTGGTGTGCAATAACTGCCTGAGCCAAGTAAATCTACCTTTCCAGTATTTGTAACTGTTGTTTATTTTTTGTAATCTCACCCACAACTTCCTTTAAAAATATACACAAGAGTGCAAGGAGGTTGAAGTGAAATACAATAAACTTTGTTTTGATGATTTGAAAATGGGAGCCCCCTGGAATATTTCAAAACCAGGCTCAGGACCTCAACCTTAGAATAAGTGGATGGTCTCTCACATTCAGAGGGGAGGAAAACAGTAGGGGATCTCCAGTCTAACAAGAGATCATTGTATAGGATGGGACAATGGGGTCAAGACTTAAAATCAGAATAATCTGAATACAAATCATGACATAGAAAGAGGAAATTTTCCAACTCTACAAACTCTATGAGCCATTGATTGGAGTTACAGATATGCTCCTCTCTCAGCAGAGATGTATTAAGACCATATGCGAAGATAAATATTCTGGTTGGAGCAAGATAGGGAAACAAAAAGCCAAGAGCACGTAAGTGGGGTACCTCATGGACTGCTGTGTTTCCACCCACACTAAAGAATACTCAAAACCGCAGGAGGTTTAGATACTATTCGCCCTTTCATTTGCTCATTTATTCAACAAATATTTATTGAGTGCCTGCTGTGGGCTGGGAATTCAGAAGGAAGCAAAATCTGGCGTGGTTCCTGTTTTCACGTATGTTAGTAAAGGACACTGACATTAATCAAATAACCCTCACACAAACCATCTTTAGCTTTGGTGGTGATAGTTGCTGGGAAGGTGAGGCACAGGATATAGAAAGAGGCCACACAGAAGAGACTTAACCTTGAGAGAGAAGACATAGTAGGTTCTGCTGAGGCTGCAAGGATTGACCTCTGCTCCCATTGTCACATCTCTTTCTCTGCACCTTCTGCCCTTCTCTTACATATCTTAGGGGCCTTTGTGACTACATTGGGCCCTTTTGGACCCAGGATAATCTTACCACTTCAAGGTCCTTAACTGACTCACATGGACAAGGTCCTCTGATTACATAAGGTAACATAGTCATAGGTTTGGGGGATTAGGATGTGGATGGACTAGCTTTGGGGAGTCATGATTCTGCCACAACACCAGAACATCTGTATTTAAACTTGAGGAGGAATGGGAGAGTAAGTAATATGTGAGAATCCATTTTCAGCTTTAACCAACTGGAGACCATAGCCTAACTGCATCAAGCTCAGTTGAAGAAAAGTGTTGGGGGGCCCCTGGGTAGTTCAGTTGGTTAAGTGTCTGCCTTCGGCTCAGGTCATGATGTCAGGGTCCTGGGATCAAGCCCCATATTGGGGTCCCTGCTCAGTGAAGAATCTGCTTGTCCTTTTGCCTCTACCTCCCACCCCCTGCACTTGTGCTCTCTCTTTTGTGTTCCCTCCATCTCAAAGAAGAAAGAAAGAAAGAAAAAGAAGAGAGAAAGAAAGAAAGAAAGAAAGAAAGAAAGAAAGAAAGAAAGGTAGGTAGGTATAGGGAAGTAGGCTTTCAGCAGGAGCAGTGCTAAGTAAATGAGATACAGAGCCAGAACCTAATGCTTGAATGAAATGTTTATGGTGTATAAGCCTGGTCCACTCTAAAGGGAAATAAAATTCTTGATAATCCAATGGATTTGCAAATTGATTTGAAAGTACATGGATTCTGGCACTATGCCTTGCCATGTATATAACGAGACTGCTTGTGACAATCCCAGGGTGTTATTTCGCTAAATGCATCACCCCTGCCCTTGGAGGGAATCTGGTTTCCTGCTCCTTCGAAGATTCCAAGTGTGTGCTGTTTACAATCTGCTCCTTACACAAACCTCTTCTCAGAAGAATCTATATTTAATCATATAGTTTAATCATATAGTATGTTTCCCTAGTAGGATTTTTCCAGTTCTAGTTTTCCCAGTTTGCTTTCATGGTAATACTTTTTTCCTTTCCTCCTCGCCTTCTTCAGGCATAAAACATGACTGCCCCCTACCACGCCCAGCACTTGATGGAAAACTCAAGGGTCTTCAGAAGCAGAAATCAAGGGAGAGTAGAGAAGAGATTCCACATGACACCTCCTGTGCCTGGTAGGCTCAGTGGCAGCTGCTGTTGTCAGTGCTTTGCTAATGTTGACCCAAGGCTTCTTCTACTTACCACCTGTTGGCAGGGTATGGGGAAGAGACCCTTCACATTCTCCTAACCTGCAAGAGGCAGAAAATCATATCCTATCTCAGGAGAGATGATGTGTGATAATGTATACAAAGCACTTTGAACAGGCCTGACATCCAATAAGCTTTTAATAAATGTTCATCAAGGAGTAGGATGATGATCACCACCATGATTCCTCAAATATTTTAAATGTCTCTTCTGGTTGGGTTCTTGAGCTTCAAAGAGGTGGAGACACTTAAAAAAAATCTCTTAGTCCTTTTTCCTAATTCTGCTGTATTGATAAATAAAATTCTAATAACTTACCCTGCCCCTTACTTATGGGCCTACACATAACATTTTTCTCAAATTTAGCTTCAATTCTTTGTTACTCATGTCTTGGTTGGTTTCCAACAGTTATCATCTCTATGTGACTGTCTGCTGTGTGATGTTGCTTATCGTTTATGATCCTCTGGGGAGTAATTCTCAAGAGAGAACTCTATAGCTTCCAGTTCTTTAGATTGCATTCCTCCCAAAGCACTTCCTTCAAAAGTGAACTGTGAAACATGTTGAGCAGTTCTGGCTTAAATCAGCAGGTTACGTATTTCCCTTCTCCTCATAAGTTGGACAGTTCAAAGTGGGTTGTGAAGATGACCTGCTAAATGTTCTGTCCCCCAAATAACAAAGTTGATTAGAGACAGAGCAGTGTCTCAGATTTTCCTGAAGACCCCTTCATGACCCTTCTGCTCTTTCATGCCTTGCCCCCAAGGAGCCCTTTCCCATCTCCCTCAGAGGGTCTAAATGCTTGTTTACAAGATTCACAGAGGGCAGGAAGAAAAAGAACACTAAGATGATGGTTCATTGCTCAATGCAGCCCCTGACAACAGAACCCCCTGGCTTCTTCTCTTTGCTGCCCATAAACTGCTCTGTAAAAATTAAAAAGCGTAAATTTACAGGGCCCAAGAGGGGCTAAAAGGTAAAGACCCATCTCCAACCAATGGGTCAGGCATACTGATGAAGCAGGAATATGAGGCCTTGCCAATTTCTGGCCAATAAAATATCTTCCCTACTTTCCCAGATCCTTGACCTTCTCTTTCCCACGCAAAACTAAGTAGAGACACAAATGAAGGGGAAAGGTCAGCAAAAAAGCAGCAAAACAAAGCAAAATACCCAGCATTCCCTGGCCTTGTAGGGAAATAGTTGGGTCACAGTGGCCTCCCTCCTGGGCCCTTTATTCCTCTGTGGATCCATTGGCCACCCTGCCTGATTAAGCACCTCGTGATTTTCCATTTCAGGGAAGCCCGGGTTGGTCACTAGCAAAGATTGTTGCCAAAAGACTTCCAGCTGGAAATAGAATCCTAAGGTCCTGTGGAAATAGGGGAGACAAAGTGAATCCTGTGGGGTGAGAGAAGAGACACAGGAAGAGGCTTGAGAGACATGTCTGGGCCCTGCCAGCTTTGTGATCGGCAGGCCACTTTAAAATCCTTAAGTCTCCGCTTCCTCATCCCTAAAAAGAGGGCAGCGGGGCTGGAATCGATCTTGTGATTTCTTCATCTGATATCCCCCAGTTCTGAAGCAGGTCTGAGACCCAGGGCAGAAGGGGTAGCAGGAACTGGCAGGGTGAACAAATGGAACAATATGGGACTGAAGCTCTGAGCCTTTGGCTTAACCTTCTGTATGACCAACACCACCTGCATGTTGCCCATTTATCCATTTATCTAACTCTGATCAAGATTACACTGACTTGTGTTCACATGGCCAGAATGCTTCCAGTTTTCTGAGTTTGAGACAGAGAGTTGAGAGCAAGGGTGAGAAGGAGTGAAGGAGAATGAGATAGAGGATGGGTGAACCTGGATTAGGTAAGAGGAATAACTCTTATGGAGGTACCAAATACTGGGACAGACAGAGTTATGATAACATTCCTTGGTTTCTCCTTTGAGGATAAGAAGTATCTTCTCTGTAACTTAAGGATGCAACTGGTTACCCACCCCACACGAACTTCCCAAGGAGGCTATGAATTTGAGTCATCTTGTGGCATGTTGTATACATGGAGCTTAGTGGTGGAGGAAGTTTAGATGAGTTACTATTTGGGTAGTGAGCTGCTGCAGTGTTATCTACCAAAATTGAATTTGATGAAAACAGATATGCCATTCCCTTGACCCAACAGCTAGAACACAGAGAAGGCATCAGTTAAGCCATTGGGTGGGCTCAGCATGAAACTGAGAGATAATTGTTCAAGGTTCATCCAGACCAAAATGTAGATGTAGAACAGGGATGGTTCTAAATGGAGTTTTCAAGGAAAGGGAAGGTCAAGACAGCCTTTCAGAGATGTACCAACTCTAGGATGCTGGATGCAGCGCAAGAAATACCTAACCAGAGATAAGTTCTAGTTTCTTCCTAGATAATCTCTGAAGTTCAGAAAATAAAAGTAGTTCATTTAAGGCCACATAACTGGTTAATTGATGGGCTGAAATTTATATCCAAATTCATTCACTCCTTTGCCAATAGGTGTACCTGTTCTGGGCTGGATGCTATGTGCTTCCATCTCCTGACACCTGCTCAGTTCTCTTCCTGGTGGATCATGATAACTTGATTCCTATTAAATGTACAAAAGAGAAAAAACTGCACACTTATTTTCTTGTCAAACTTATCTTCCTTTTGTTAAGATAATGGGATGGAGAAAAAAGCATAGGTGATAGATGATTTCCATTTTGAATGAGAGTAGTGATGATGAGTTAGGGATGAGGTAGGTCTCTATAAGTATTCTTTTTTTTTTTCAATTATATATATTTTTTAAATTTATTTTCAGCATAACAGTATTCCTTATTTTTGCACCACACCCAGTGCTCCATGCAATCTGTGCCCTCTCTAATACCCACCACCTGGTTCCCCTAACCTCCCACCCCCCTGCCCCTTCAAAACCCTCAGATTGTTTTTCAGAGTCCATAGTCTCTCATGGTTCACCTCCCCTTCCAATTTCCCTCAACTCCCTTCTCCTCTCAAACTCCCCTTGTCCTCCATGTTATTTGTTATGCTCCACAAATCAGTGAAACCATATGATAATTGACTCTCTCTGCTTGACTTATTTCACTCAGCATCATCTCTTCCAGTGTCATCCATGTTGCTACAAAAGTTGGGTATTCATCCTTTCTGATGGAGGCATAATACTCCATAGTGTATATGGACCACATCTTCCTTATCCATTCGTCCGTTGAAGGGCATCTTGGTTCTTTCCACAGTTTGGCGACCATGACCATTGCTGCTATAAACATTGGGGTACAGATGGCCCTTCTTTTCACTACATCTGTATCTTTGGGGTAAATACCCAGTAGTGCAATTGCAGGGTCATAGGGAAGCTCTATTTTTAATTTCTCGAGGAATCTCCACACTGTTCTCCAAAGTGGCTGCACCAACTTGCATTCCCACCAACAGTGTAAGAGGGTTCCCCTTTCTCCACATCCCCTCCAACACATGTTGTTTCCTGTCTTGCTAATTTTGGCCATTCTAATTGGTGTAAGGTGGTATCTCAATGTGGTTTTAATTTGAATCTCCCTGATGGCTAGGGATGATGAACATTTTTTTTCATGTGTCTTTTATTATGTTTAATATTTGTTTATTCACATAGCATTATCCAGTAAGTGTTTATGGACCATCTGTTAAGTGCCTGGCCTTGTTCTCAGATGCTTAGGATATATCAGTGGACAGACCTTCAGAGATCTCTTCTCTTTTGTTTTTTTCATCCTCCCTTCTCTTGCTAGAATGCAAGGTTACTTGCACTTTCTCAGATATCCGTTAATATCCATGCTCAACTGGTGAAAGATTCATGCCACTATCACCTTCAAGTCAATTCATTTTAGTTATCTCATATTTAAGAAAACTTCTGTTTTCCCACTTGCAAAATAGGAATAATCATGCTCATTTCTCAGGGTGAGGAGTACAAACAGCATGTAGAAAGCCCTCCCTGTGTGCCTCAGAAGATCACTGGGAACTGTGAGCATCAGCATAAATAGCAATGGATAAAAGAACAAAAACTCTGGGTTCCAGGTTTTGATTCTGGTTTCACAGTTTACAGTGTTCTCTTATATCTTTAATTTTATTATCTAAATAACTAAAAAATGATATAGATGGATGGATGGATGGATGGATGGATAGATAAGAGACACAGGCAGACAGACAAATAGAATGGGGAGGGAATTTGACTCAAGGCTTCAAAAACTTTCCAAGTAAGCCCCTAAATAGCAAGGATAAGCAAATTGTGTATCCTGAGTATAACCTCAGGTATCTTGCTACAATCAGGAAATTTCCTTGAAGTCATATTTTCTTTTAATATTTCTGTGAATGTCCTTATATTAATTTCATTAAATCCTGACACTTTAAATGCTTTATGGAGAATCAATATTAATGAATCTATTTTTATTGGGGAATTTTAGGTGCTATTGCTTGTACTAAGTCCTCTTCTTGCATCAGCTTATTCAATATGCCATATTATCCTTCACTTAGATGTAATTATTATCCTCATTTTACAGGGAAAAAAAAAAAAACAACAAACCCGAGGCTTACAGGAGTTGAAAAATTTGCTCAGGACCGTATAGATATGGTGCAAGTGGGATTCAAACTTTGATAGTCTGGATATGCAACCACAGGTAGGATCTTAATGTGTGCCTTAGTTCACTGTGGTTTCTTTCCCTCCCCAATACCATGGTCCATTTTGGGAGTATTCAGGGGTGCCAAGTGAGAGCAGCAATGTATGGTTTCCCCATCCCTGCTCCCTTGCCCTTTCACAGTGGGTCATTCATCTTTCCTAAGATTTGGAGATGAAGAAGCATAGCCTTTCCTAGCACATGTTTCTCAGATGCTGAATTTTTTCAAAGGACATTGGAGTCTTCATTTCACCCTGCTTTTTACAAAGGGAGTGGTGAGGTGGTTATGAATGAAGTGTTTCTCCTACAATCCTACTCCTGTTGGGATGATTTACTTAATGTCTTCTTAAGAGTTTGTGGAACCAAAGGGAGTAAAAGGGTTGGGATTGGGGGTGAGATGGGTAGAATGAGTGAAGAGAGAGATGACATGATTTATATTCAGAAAGGGCGGTGACTTTAGCCTGTCTCACAATGGAGGTTATTCAACAAGACCACCAGGGCCTCAGGGACATGAGGTGTTTGGGTTTGGAACATATTCCATCAGTCTAACTGCTGGTGAGACTTGAGGTGACAGTAGAGAAACTGATCAAGTGTCTGCTGCCCTACTTTCAGCCCCTCTGACCCCACACAGGAGGTTCTCCTTGCTTTATGGGCTTCTAATGTCACCTCTCTCTGTTTTCCCCCACCTCATTTTATGGTTGGTCCAATGACAAGCTTCTTTCTGTTTGTTGCTCTTAACCCAAGGTTAGGGTAGCTTCCCTGATAGAATACTCTGCCTTGAAATGAAAGTGCTGTTCAGTCTGATTCAGATGGAAGACCAGTGTACTTGCAGAGGCCTTATTCCCCATTCCCACAAGTGTCCTGAGCAGAAGCAGAAGAAAAGGCATTTTTTTTTAATCATTTTTACTGAGTACCATAATTTACTGAGCACATAATTCATCTCAGGGACTAGAGACATAGCACTGAAAAAAATAACTTGAGGTCCCTACAATTACAGAATTTAGACTCTGATGGGAGTGAGAAGTATTACATAAACCACCTTGGCAAAAAGTCAAGAGATAGGATGGGAAAAGTATGCAAATACATGGTACCCCAGAACAGGAAGATGCATTTAACTCCACCCAAGACGGGAACTGCATAGGAGTCTAGAAAAATTTCCCCTTTCAGGACCTTTGTCTCGGGAAAATGCTACCTTGTAATTATACTCCTTCTGGTCCCCAGAATGTTCTCTAAATCAATCAAAAATAAAGACTTCAGTTATAGACAAGATGATGTATTTCTCTTAAAGTGTAGTAGCCAACATATTATCTTTGAATTTATTAGAATGTGATTGGCTTTAGCAATATAATATTTAAGAATGTTTCTGATTATTTGTAAATGGTGATTTAGCTGAATCTCAGCTGCTCTGAAAGAGTTCAGTATCTGAGAGGGAATCCTACTCCTTTCATGGAGAATGCACACTCATTGTTTATGTTATTGCTGTTACAGCTGAGAGAACCTACTGGTGAACCTGCCAAATTTCCCTGCAACTAGGCAAGATGGACCCAAAACCCTATGGTGACCTACAAGTGTTGAGATGCTATATGCCCTAAACCCCTTAACCTTAAGCCCATAATTGCATTTTTCCCAGAAGTCTAAATCTCCTTTCCCATGGGTTAGGGACTCCCACTTCCCCTTCACTGGGTCTACTAGAGGTGAGAGATGACAATAAAACTTATTTTTCTTTTGTTCAGACCTGATGAGTCTTCCCACTTTATAGAAAAGACACTAGGTAGAAGAAAGTAACCTGATTTTAGTTCTACTTTGGACCTAGGAATTTCGTCTTTCTCTGAAGTTAAATAAGACTGAGAATCTCAGCATACTTCCTGTAGGAAGCAAAACTTAACCGAAGGATGGTTAAACGCCTGCCAAAGTCACAGAAGAAGTTGTTCATACTGTATGAAGATTGGGATCTCTGAAGCACAGAAACCACAGGGCACATAAGGCACTAACTAGGGCTGAAAATGGGGGTGGGACAAGCTGAGGAGGAGCTTACTTACAAGGAGACTTGTAAGTAATTAAAGAATTTAGAGTTTATCCTGAAGTCAAGAGGAAGACGGTGAAGAGCGTGAAGTAGAAGAAAGACATATTGGGATTTACCTTTTAGATCATTTTGGCCATAGCATGGAGAAGGAATTAGCAGAGGACAGAGACCAATCTGATGGCTATGACCATAGTCCAGAACAAGAAAACAGGAACCTGAACTAGTATGGTGGTAGCAATAATAGAGAAAAGTGGACACACTTCAGGGATGACAGAAGCTGGAATGACCTTGCTATATTTAAAATTGATGGTGGAGAGAAAGAAGTCAAGGCTGCCTTGTGGATTTTCCTAAAGTGATTATGGAATCATTCACTATGTGTTATGGACTGAAAGTTTGTGTTCCCTCAAAATCCATATATTGAGTCCTTGACCACCTATGTTGGTATTAGGAGGTGGGGTCTTTGGGACGCAATTCGGTTTAGGAGAAGTCGCAATGGTGGAGACTCCATGATGGAATTAGTGCCCTTATAAGAAGAGGAAGAGGCACCAGAGCTTCCTTTCACCACCATGTAAGGACACAGCAACAAGGTGGCCATCTGAAAGCCAGGAAGAAATCCATCACCACATCTGCTAACACCTTGATTGTCATAGACTTCTGGGCTCAAGAACTATGAAGAAAATTATTGTTTAAGCCACCCAGTCTATGATATTCTGTTACAATGACCTGAATTCACTAAGACACTGTGACAGAGAAGAAGAAGTAGCACAACTCCAGTTTCAGATCGGAGCAAGTATAGATGGAGTGCTGCCAGACATCCACATGGTTGAACAGACAACAGGGGTCAGAAGAGAAACCTAGGCTACAGCCATGGATTCCAGACAGTACATCTGGTAGAATATACCACATGACATGTAGGAGGTGACCAGGGAGATGGGGAAAAGTGTGAAGAGAAGAGGCTTGGGGACACCAACATTAAGGGAGAAGAGATGTCAATTTGCCCATACCATTCATAGTCACTAAGGTCCAGAGTGAGAAAGAGTCCAAATGTTCCACACGGAAGCATAGGCAGGTGATCTGAGCACATAATCTTCCCTACAAGGACTTTAGCTTTTGTCCTATCAGCAGTGATGCCTAAGGACCTCCCATCTATGAAAGGGCCAGAGTTTCACCTGAGGTCTCCTATACATCACATGGATTTTAAAATGCCCTGCAGCTACGAAATACTATACTAATAATGATTCTCGCTATGATCAGACTACCTATCATCCTCTCCCATTTTAAAGGGGGAGACATTGCTTGTCCCAGTGAGAATGGAAGAGACTGAAATCAAACCAGATCTTCTGATTTAGGTTTACTGCTCTGTCTCTGTCTTCAGAAATTGCTATTTATTACTTCTATATGTCTGTGTCACTTTATTATTTTCTAAACCTGTGGGTCCTCTCCATCAGAACCCCCTCCCCCCCAAAAAAAAGTTCAGCTGAAGAAGAAGAAAAATACAGCAAGAGGGAATTTTTCAAAGACATTTCTGGGAGACCTAAGATGCCCTTCTCTTGCCACCTTGGCCTGTCAGCTGCTGCTGAGTTCGGGATAAAATGGGGAGTCTAAAACGCAGGCTGTGTCTGTCCCTGCTCTTGCCTTGTGTTTTTATTTCTGCTTCACACCATCACGGATAATGAAAGTTGACTGGCTATTGGGTTTCCTTTTACTCTGCCACTGTCGTTTCCATTTGCTGGGTCTCATGCCTTTTTAGCACAAAGTTGTTGTGTTTGGGCTGTAATTTGCCAGGCAGTAATAAATTCCAAGAAAAACCTATTCTTATTGAATTATTTTTGGAATGTTATGCAAACATGTCTAAATTATGTGGCAGCCAATTCTGCTCTAAGATCTGGTTTTGACTTCATGTTAATTCAAGTAGGGGAGAAAAAAAAAGAATCAAAAATTCAAAATGGTGACATGCCACCTTTCATCTTCTAAGAGAACTTTAAGTCTATTCCTCTGATGCAAGGGCCTAAGCTCCTTTCTAGAATGCTGGGTAGTGAAGGCCTTGTTCCAGTACCAGTTTCCCCTCATGGAATACGCAGAAGGGAAGCTTCCCATTTTAGTTCCCCAGGAGGAGAAAGGCTGAAATAAGCAACACTGCATGTAAGGTAAGACTATGATTGCCTTTTTCTTTTCTTTTCTTTTTCTTTTTTTTTTTTTTTTTTTTAAAAACATCGAACAGGACTTCTTTCAGTGAGTCCAGACCTTAATCTAAACTGTCTTGTCCATGGGACTTAAAAAACAAAACAAAACAAAGACAAGTACTAATGGCTATTTCCCACCACTATGTTCTCTATCACCAATTTCAAGAGACAGCTCACTTGAGAACTAAGTTTTAATTTCAATAAAGCCAATACATTTCTGATCTTGGGGGTGGACAACTGTTGTCTTTCATTTCCACATCTTCTATCTAGAATCCCTCTCCCCACTTTTTTTTTTTTTTAATGGAACATTCTATTCTTCCAGTCACTGTCAATTTTGGAACTTGCTGAAACCTAAAGCTACTGATGACCCTTCTCACCACCAGAGGGGCACTTGTTTGAGCCTGAAGCCATGACAGAAGCATGGATGATTAAGAAGTGGAGTGTGTAGAGTCCTGACCACATCATCTGACCTCAGTTTTAGCCCATACCTGAGCCAGTTCTATCTTTTGGACTCTAAATACAAGAAGCGATAAAAGTAAGAATCTCAGCTATGGTTTGTTTGCAAGTCTCAATGTATTCTTTTGACGAATGGAAAAGACAGGATATTGAACTTTTAAGTATATTCCATAGATATCTGGTATTCCAAAAATCTTATTCATAATATTCTTGTTCAAAATGCCATTATTTGGCTGACTACACAGAACAGAATTAGTGAAGAAGAGGGACTCACATCCCCCAATTAAAACTTTCATTGTAATACACCAGTGGCTCCCATCATTAGAAGATTCCAATCAAAACTCCTCACCCCAGCTCTACCATCTTGCTCCAACTACATTTTCAGCCTTATTCCTCAATATCCCTTCACACTTCCCATCCCCTGGCCAAAGAGAGCCCTGTTTTCACTCATCCTCAGTATTGTCCTTCCATGTCCTTGCAATCATAGTGCCCTTTTCAGGATGCCTCCATCCAGCCCCACCCCACATGACTATAACCCCTAACTCCACCCACCTGCAACCACTGAGGGTCCACCTTTTCCAAAATCTTCCCTCAACTCCCAGTCCCCTTCTAAGAAACAATTCCTTCTCTAAATCCCCAAAGCACTTTATCTAAACCTGACTTATATTACCAGGTCAAGGTGTTGTCATGCATCACCTCAGATTTCCCCAGTTCTCAGGTGCTTCAGGGGACTCTTGTTGCCTCAGTTGCCACCAAGGCAGGCAGCCCTGTGTGGCTGAACAACTTCATATGAGCACAACCCAACAGTGACTTCCATGTCCTTGTTTTGAACCCCTCACCTTCCATTTTGGTATATCCCTGTTGCTGCTGAGACATTAAATCAATAAGGGAGACATGAGACATATGCACTCACAAACCTTAAAGGGCAGGGACTTAATGCTTCCTGCAGCAAAGTTCTGGTCAATGGGAGACAGGGATCAGTAAGTAACTTCTCCAATCTCCTTTCCCAATCCATCATATACTTTCCTGAGCCCCAGTAGTTCATAGGCTTCTAGGAAGACAGTCCTATGCCACTGAGCCATTGGTTACCCTTGTTACCAAGTGGTGCCCTGCTCTGCTAGATAAACAACCTCTTATAATTGTTCTCCTTTCCTTCCTTACACATTTTTCTCCTCATTCCTCCTTACATGGGTTTGCACTCCCCATTAAAGAAGTAGCATAATAGTTTTTGCATCTGGCTTTGTTTTCAAGGGTACTCAAACCTATCATTTTTTACCTTATATCATGGTTACTTATGCACATAACCCCTAGACTTACTAGACTACATAATTATTGCAGGTACCTTCAATGTTTTCTGTCTCTCTACTACAATAATCCTAGTGAGTGCCTGGCAGGGTGTCAGTGCTAAAGAAGTGTCTGTGTTATGAATGAAAATAAACTTTAGAAAATGCTGTGCCAATAAGCACCTGAACTGACACACCCAATATGAAGGGATGGCAGGGGAGTTTGATCTTAAATCATGACCTCTCTTCTCCAGTCAATGACATGGAGTTTTCTGTTTCCTTGTTTGTTTTTAATTTAAATTCAATTAGCCAAATACAGAACACCATTAGTTTCAGATTAGAGTTCAGTAACTCATCACCTGCGTATAACCTCCAGTGCTTGTTAATAGAACCAATGGCTGTGGGATGCACTGGAGCACAATCCAACCAAAGGATATTTTCTTTCTCTTTCCAGTACTACAGCAGCAGTGTGTAAGATAAGGCAGAATATAGAAAATCATTAGGTCAAACTCTTTTTGGAAGAGAGGGTAGCAAGATACTGGATAGCAGATCATAGTGAAGATAACTGGACTTTTCTTAGTTTTTGATTTTAAGGCTATCAGGTATATTTCCCCATTGCTTTGGGGCAAGGGTATAAAGAAACCCCAAGGACCTGATACCTTTCACGATATATGCAAAGGGGAAAGGTGCTGAAGAGCCTCCTGGAGGAGAGATATTATTAGAACATATTATGAACTGGATGTCCATGTTCCCCCGAAATTTATATGTTGAGATCCTAACCTCCACCATGATGGTATTAGGAGATGGGGACTTTGGGAGGTAATCAGGTTATGGGGGCAGACCTCTCATGAATCAGATGAGTACCTTTATAAGAAGAGGCACAAGAAGCTTCCTCTCTCTCAGCTCTCCATCATGTTGGGACACAATGAGGAGAGGCCATCTGCCATCCAGGAAGAGAGCTCTCATGGGATTCTGGACCTACTAATATCTTAATTTGAATTTCTTATCCTCCAAAACTGTAAGAAATAAATGTCTGTTGTTTGAGCCACCCAGTCTATAGTATTCTGTTACAGTGGCCTGTCTAGACTAAGACAGAACATCAGGAGGACTGGGATGGTCCCAGCTGAGATATTTTAGGAGAGAAGGTTACCACAGCCTCTAAGAACATAATTCACCTGAATGAACAGGAAACCCCTTTTACCAGCCTTTCCCCCCAAGATCACCACCACCACCATCACCTCACCACCTCTAATACAGCCTTTCCCACATCATGTGTCACTGTGGCTGGAACCTTGGTTCCCATGTGTGGCCTCAGAGTGCAGAGAATCAATCTGTACCAGGGAGCTTTTAAGAAAGGCCCCTCTGGAAGGAGCTAAAACAACGCATCTAGAATTGGGCAGACAGTATACTCCAGTTTTCTCCCAGTACTGTATCTGGAAACAAGATTGTGCACTTTGGACTATGTCCCTGGAGTTCTTGGACCTCAAGAGAGGAATAGTAGTCTTCCTGTTAATGAGGACTTGACCAGTTAATTACAAATTACAAGAGGTGACCACATTCTTAGCATGATAAAGTGGGTGCTCCTGGTCATCCCGGGACTTGCTAAGCTGTCTGCGAGAAGTACATTCTGTTCACCCCAGCCTTTCTAGAGTACCAGGTGTAGCCCTGGCTTGTTGGAAAGTGTGACCCATGCAGAGAAAAACAAAACAGGAGATGGGCAGAGGAGAGCAGAGGAGATGAGTAATTGTACCTGTCAGAAAATGAGGATAATGTTTAAGGCTACACAGATGGAAGCTCTGAGTTCGTCAGAGAAAAACACGAAGAATGATTTGTCCTCAGTCTCCCCCGGAGAAGGTGGAGTTGATTCTTTGGGGCCAGTGGCCTGTATCACCTTCCAGCCAACACTATTAATGTGCCTGCTCACACTTGATGATGAACACAGGCATTTCACAACCCCTGACCTGCTGCCCATCCTGCAGATATGAGCAGCTCTAATTCTGCAAAATGCTATTTTTAAAACAACTAAATAGTTCCAGGCTGTCCCCACTGCAGCCCAGAGGAAGAAGCTGGTTGCTTCACCAAGTCTCTGGCACCCAGGGGCTTTGTTGTGGATATCTTTGTTCTACTGTCATACCAACTTGATTAAGATTAATTGCTCAGTTGAAGTGAGTCACTCAGAAAGGACCAGAAGGGTGGAGGGAAGAGAGCAGTTTACTCCCCATCCTCCCCTCCCCACTTCAGTGTTTGTTCTCAAAGACCTAGAATAATACAGGAGTGAAGCAAAGGAATTTAAAGTATGGAACATGTGAAAAATGACATCAAGTGAAAAAGCTATTACAGGCTCCATGTTTATCTTCAGCTCAGTGACTTTCAGGAGAGCATGCACTTGGCTAGTAAACTTGGAGGATGTGACTGCTCCCTGACAGCAGGAGTCTTGACCTGAACTCTCCAAAACCCAGCTGACCTCATTGAGCCCAATCTCCTCTAAATAACAAGGCCAGGACACTCTCCTTTTGACAGACTCAGACACACATACACACAGATGTACATATTGGAAGCTCCAAAGCCCATTTTGGATATAGAAGTCATATACGACAAAGGAAGAAAATGAGCAAGAAAAAAAATACATAACCACAAAACTCAAGACTGTACCAAACAGAAGCAACAAACATTATTTATAGAACAGCTTTGACTGGGCATTAGCAAAGATTTGCTCTTCTGAGTTACTTCAAGGCTCAGATTTGCATATCCCCTCTAAATATGCCCATCCCCACTCCCCCACCAGGCTCTAAGACATACCTGCCTCTGCAAAACCCCCTAGACTGCCCCCTTTTGGTTAAAGGACCTAGGTGAAGCAGCTCAGGCTATTTTGGGAATGCTTATAGAATACATATAGAGTTAGGTTTATTCCCAGGTATCTTATGGTTCTTGGTGCTATAGTAAATGGAATTGATTCTCTAATTTCCCTTTCTGTATTTTCATTGTTAGTGTATAAGAAAGCCACTGATTTCTGTACATTGACTTTGTATCCTGCCACGTTACTGAATTGCTGTATGAGTTCTAGTAGTTTGGGGGTGGAGTCTTTTGGGTTTTCCATATAAAGAATTATGTCATCTGCAAAGAGAGAGAGTTTGACTTCTTCATTGCCAATTTGGATACCTTTTATTTCTCTTTGTTGTCTGATTGCTGTTGCTAGGACTTCTAATACTATGTTGAACAAGAGTGGTGAGAGTGGGCATCCTTGTCGTGTTCCTGATCTCAACGGGAAGGCTGCAAGCTTTTTCCCATTGAGGATGATATTTGGGAATAAACCTAACCAAAGAGGTAAAGGATCTGTACTCGAGGAACTACAGAACACTCATGAAAGAAATTGAAGAAGACACAAAAAGATGGAAGACCATTCCATGCTCTTGGATCGGAAGAATAAACATTGTTAAAATGTCTATACTGCCTAGAGCAATCTACACTTTTAATGCCATTCCAATCAAAATTCCACCGGTATTCTTCAAAGAGCTGGAGCAAATAATCCAAATATTTGTATGGAACCAGAAGAGACCCCGAATCGCCAAGGAAATGTTGAAAAACAAAAATAAAACTGGGGGCATCACGTTACCTGATTTCAAGCTTTACTACAAGGCTGTGATCACCAAGACAGCATGGTACTGGCATAAAAACAGACACATAGACCAGTGGAACAGAGTAGAGAGCCCAGATATGGACCCTCAACTCTATGGGCAAATAATCTTCGACAAAACAGGAAAAAATATACAGTGGAAAAAAGACAGTCTCTTCAACAAATGGTGCTGGGAAAACTGGACAGCTATATGTAGAAGAATGAAACTCGACCATTCTCTTACACCGTACACAAAGATAAACTCAAAATGGATAAAAGACCTCAACGTGAGACAGGAATCCATCAGAATCCTAGAGGAGAACATAGGCAGTAATCTCTTTGATATCAGCCACAGCAACTTCTTTCAAGATATGTCTCCAAAGGCAAAGGAAACAAAAGCCAAAATAAACTTTTGGGACTTCATCAAAATCAAAAGCTTCTGCACAACAAAGGAAACAGTCAAGAAAACAAAGAGGCAACCCACGGAATGGGAGAAGATATTTACAAATGACAGTACAGACAAAAGGTTGATATCCAGGATCTATAAAGAACTCCTCAAACTCAACACACACAAAACAGATAATCATATCAAAAAATGGGCAGAAGATATGAACAGACACTTCTCCAATGAAGACATACAAATGGCTATCAGACACATGAAAAAAAATGTTCATCTTCCCTAGCCATCAGGGAGATTCAAATTAAAACCACATTGAGATACCACCTTACACCAATTAGAATGGCCAAAATTAGCAAGACAGGAAACAACATGTGTTGGAGGGGATGTGGAGAAAGGGGAACCCTCTTACACTGTTGGTGGGAATGCAAGTTGGTGCAGCCACTTTGGAGAACAGTGTGGAGATTCCTCGAGAAATTAAAAATAGAGCTTCCCTATGACCCTGCAATTGCACTACTGGGTATTTACCCCAAAGATACAGATGTAGTGAAAAGAAGGGCCATCTGTACCCCAATGTTTATAGCAGCAATGGTCATGGTCGCCAAACTGTGGAAAGAACCAAGATGCCCTTCAACGGACGAATGGATAAGGAAGATGTGGTCCATATACACTATGGAGTATTATGCCTCCATCAGAAAGGATGAATACCCAACTTTTGTAGCAACATGGATGACACTGGAAGAGATGATGCTGAGTGAAATAAGTCAAGCAGAGAGAGTCAATTATCATATGGTTTCACTGATTTGTGGAGCATAACAAATAACATGGAGGACAAGGGGAGTTTGAGAGGAGAAGGGAGTTGAGGGAAATTGGAAGGGGAGGTGAACCATGAGAGACTATGGACTCTGAAAAACAATCTGAGGGTTTTGAAGGGGCAGGGGGGTGGGAGGTTAGGGGAACCAGGTGGTGGGTATTAGAGAGGGCACAGATTGCATGGAGCACTGGGTGTGGTGCAAAAATAAGGAATACTGTTATGCTGAAATAAATAAAAAAAAGACCCACAAAAACCTCATAAAAGTCATTTATATTACCAGCTTATCTCCATTAACATCTTATACTAGTCAACTTCTTTTTCTTAAAAGTAATTCTCACGGCTTTTATTTATTTATAGAAGGAACAAAAATTGGTAAAACCAAAGGGTATAAGAAAAATTACACTCTATACCTCAGAGATAATACATTCATCTTTTCAATCTAGAAAATCTCCCCTACCCTGGATTTCTGTTTTATCAACACTTACATGCCTCTGAAATAAAATAATCGCTAAATTTCTGATGTCCACCACTATCTTCTTCTGTATTCTTTCCTTTGGTAGATTCATTCGTTGTCACAATTTCCACTACACCCATAAGTCTCCAGTTTTAGTCCCCTCCTTTCCCCCAAGCTCTGGTTCATTATTTTGGTGCATTCTATGTCAGCCTCAAACATCTTTCCTGCTGATCAGAAATGGAAGAAATTCTCTTCTCTTCTCCTGGCATGCTCATTTCAGTTAAAGACCTCACCATCTTCCCAGGCACTCCATCAAGAAACTTCTGTAATTAGTTATCTTCTCTCTTCTTGACTCAGCACATCCAATTAGTCACCAGATCCTGGGAATTATACTTCTCATTTTGGTCCCTCTCTGTCCCTTTCTGAGACTAGTGCAAACTTATACACTGTTGTTTGATCAACCATCTTGAAACTCAGCTGGTTTCACCTCTCTCCACTGTCCATGTTTTTACATTGGATTTTTATGAAGAAAGTTCATAAAAGTTCAACTTTTATAAAGTTTATAAAGTTATATTTTTATAAATATTTTTTGTAACTTATATTTTGTAAATATAAATATTTATATTTTTATAAACATTTTTGTAACTTTTATAAAGTTACATTTTACATGTTTTTACATTTACATTTACATTACATTTTACATTTTACATCATTGGAAAATAGAGCACCCCAAGACTCTCATTACCTGACCTGAACTAATGTTTTACTAATTTCCTCCAACTGGCCTTTATACTATAGTACCAGCACTTCCAAGTTTTCAGGACATGCCTAACTCTTCTCTGCCTCTGTGTTTTGTTCATGCTGTTTCCTCAACCAAGATGCTACCATTTTGCTCTTCTTCCTCCTGAAATTTCTGAGCTGGGATAGAAAATGTGGGTACCATATACAAATATTGCCTCTGTGTGTACCCAAATACCCAGAACAGCAATTACTGTCTATCTTCTGAGCCCTACAAAACTATTTTTTCATGTTTGCATGAAAATTGCATTTGTCACATCCAAAGTTGTATCACCATTTCAGATGAAAATACTGTGTCCAGCTTACTAGCTGTGAGTCCTTTAACATCCACACCTGGCAAATGTTGTGGAGGATTCAAAGGAAGACATAATACCTCAATCTGTGGCAGAATGTTAGTTTTTACCCACATCTCCTCCTTTCCCTCCACTTTCTTCTTTTTTGGAGGTGGTCTTTGGCAAGATTTAGTAGGTAATTAACATAGTAATTCATCAAAACTATCCTATGAAAGGCAGAGTTTATCAGTGCAAGGACTAGTTTGAATAGTTCAGCATGGCAGAGGTGGGGATGAACATGAAGCTCAAGAGAAAATGGAAATCAAGAAGTTCTAAGGGGAACAAGGGCACTTCAGGTGAGGTCTGGTGACTGTGATATCATCAATTTAATTTTTACTGGTATGCACTGGTGGGTATTTCTCCCAAGGGTGGAAGAAGTCACCTACTGATGAGTTTCACTTAATTCTCATGAGCTGTACCTTCTGCAACTATCACAGACTGACTTGCATGTTGGTAAAGTTGGAACTGGGATTTTTTTCTTTCTCTGAACAATTTAGAAGTGTGTTTACCTAAAAAGTCACAGAACTCCTATGTAGTTTAAAAATCTAACAATTTCCTTTTCTCACACAGCAAGAAATCCGGAAGTAGACCCACCAGAAGTAGGGATAGCAAGAAATGCAGAAGTGGGCATACTATGGATCTGAGCTCTATTAAGAACCCAGACTCTTTCTCCTCTTTCTGTTTTCAGAGCATATAACTTTAGCCTTCCTAGTCATAGTCACTGCTGAATGTCCCAGCTCCATATCTGTATTTTAGGCTTGAAGAAGGCTGAGACTTGAGGCTTTAACTATTTCTTCAGACATTCATACCATGTTGGCTAGATTTGTGTCACATGGATAATCCAGGCTGGACAATGACTAAAAAAATCAATAGTTAGCTATCTAGCCTCTTTTATAGGGGAAAGCAAGAGAGAAGTTAGTTAGAAATTATTTTTAAGTGAGCCAAACTATTTTGGTTACTATACCTTCCAATCCTCCTGAACCATTATTATGGTCTTTGAAAACAGTAATATGCATCTAGACTGTGTGTTAAAATGTCATAGTAAAAACTGTCTGGGACATGTATGTATGTCAGTATGTATTTGCATCCATGCTCTCATGCTGAGTTTTGCTTATGAATACACTGGTATATGCTAATTTTATTTCTATCAACTTTTCTTATACATTAAAAATAGGGAGATAAGAGCTTGACTAATTAATCTAATTCAGGAGACTCTAAAGGAATCACCCCCATTCCAGCGAGAGGCTGTGGATGCTGATGGAACACTGTTAAGGAATTGAAAGGCCCTGCCACGTGAGACTAAGCACCACTTTTTTTTTTTTTTAACAAATGGAGAAGATACTATTTAGACTTTAATTTCTATAGTCTTTAGTTTAAGAATATTGTCCTTTAAAAAAAGAATGTTGCCTTTCAATTTCTTTGGGTTATAATGTAAAGGGCAGTTTGAATTTTGTTCTTTAATTGGTCCCTGGGAGTTCAATGCTGGGAGTGAGTTCAAATTCAAGTTTGAGTCACTCTTATTCTGTTAACATCATATTTAAGTTTGTAATGCTGTTAACTTTTGATGAATTATGTTGGGCATCTTGGCCAGTGACAACTTGAGATGTGACATAGGGAAATGGATTTCAAACCTGGGGTATTTAATTAATATACCATTTGTACCCATTTGAGAGCCTTCCAAAACAAAAGTGAAACAGTCCTCTATGATTCAGGGAGTCTACACAATGGAGGTGAGTTCAACACAAGGAGAGGCCTCACAAAGCAGGTAGTAGAATTGCCCTGAGAGAATCTAGAGGGACAGTCTAACCCCTGGTAGACTACAAACTCCATTACAACCAATGGTTTACAAGAACAAAATCTTGAGAGTGTTAGAAGAAACATGCACCATTCCTCATGTTTTCGAAAAGGGGAGAACATTTCCACCTCATTACTCAAAAAGGAAAAGTAGGGAAGAACTTTCCTCTCCTTCTCCACCTTTGTCTTAAGTGATGTGTGATTGGGTTTTAGGACTTAGAAGCCTCTGACTCAGTCTCTTCTGAGTTTTCTTTCTCATGGGTCTTTGCCCTTTTTTTTTCTTTTTCCTACTGAGCTCATGCGGGTCAGAGGCCAGGTGTGACTAATTGTTAGAAGTTGTCTAGAGGACAGACTTTTTTCTCGACTGTTGAGGCCTAGTGGCTGTGAGAGAGTAAATGTGGGGAAGCAACTCTCAGCAGACCCTCACACTCCATTGAGAATAGGTCCTAAGGTCTAGGTCTGAGTACTGAGAAGTATTAAGACGATCAGTTGTGGCCATGGATCCAGACCATAGTTTCCAAAGTAGTTTTATTAGCCACCAGGCTGATGTTTTTCTCTTCCCATCCTCTGAGTCCTGCATCTAATTTTCAGTTGGCACCATGGTGGGGTGGGAGAGTTGACAATAACTATCATCTCTAAATCCCCAACAAATATTAGCAAGGGAAATGTTTGCTGGTTCAGTAGGAGATTCTCCCTGAAGGATTTGACTAGCTGCATTTCCAGGGTGAAGCCTGGGGATGGATAGAATTGCACAAAGACTGACTGGGTCCCTAGGGAAAGGAAGAGAGAGGGATGCCTGAAAAAGATGGAATTTCAGGCTGTGCACTGGAAGAAGACTTCATATAGAATGATAAGTAACTCTGTGGAAAAACAGACAAAGGTTTTGTATCAGGGTCTGGAGCTGCCTGCTATTTTTTGATGACTCATAATAACATCTTCTTTCTGGTGATGTATCAGACCTTCATAGTTTTCCAAATATCACAGGAATTGCTAAAGGGATGAGTATATCTGAGACACTTAAGAAATATCTATTGAATACATTAAATGAAGATGAAGATTTGTATTTCACAGAGTTAAGAAATCCAGCACAAAAAAGGGATGCATTAGGAAAGAAACAAAAGAAAAAAAAATCCTATCTCTTCAGTCTAAAGATTATATATAGGACTCATATAAACACTTAGCAGGAATAAGCAGGGGTCATATGTTTCACTCATATGTGGAATATAAGAAATACTGTAGAGGATCGTAGGGAAAGGGAGCAAAATCTGAATGGGAAGAAATCAGAGAGGAAACAAACCCATGAGAGACTCCTGACTCTGGGAAACAAACCAAGGGTTGTGGAAAGGGAGGTGGGTGGGGGCTTGGGGTAACTGGGTGATAGGCATTAAGGAGGGCAAGTTATGTGATGAACACTGGGTGTTATTTACAACTAATGAATCATTGAGCACTACATCAAAAACTAATGATGTACTATATGTGGGCTAATTGAATTTAAATTAAAAAAAGAAATAAGCAGGGGTGGATAAAGATACCATTAACAAGAGATGACTGGAAAGAGAGAAAGGAAGGAGAGAAGGAAAGAAAGGAAGATAAGGAAAGAAAGGAAGGAAAGGGAGAAAGGAAAAGAAGGGAGAGAGGAAGGGGAAAGAAAAGAAAGAAAGAAAGAAAGAAAGAAAGAAAGAAAGAAAAAGAAAGGGGGGGGAAGAGAGGAAGGAAAAGGGAAGGGAAGGAAGGAAGGAAAGAAGGATGGAAGGATGGAAAGAAGGAGAAAGAAAAAGAAGAAAGAAAGAAAGAAAGAACAAAAGAAAGAAAGGAAGAAAGGAAGGAAGGAAGAAGGAAGGGAAGGAAGAAGGGAATGGAAGGGAAGGGAAGGGAAAAAGTAATGAAAAGGAAAGGGAAGGAAAAGAAAAGAAAGAAAAGGAAAGAAAAAAGAAAAGAAAAGAAAAAAAATAATAAAACTGATATGCATGCATGGTATTTAGTGGCTCTATTACACTATCAAACTGACCTGACACCTTTATACTTAATGATACTTTCTATTGAAGTCTTTCCTGCAAATTGTTTCATTGTCACTTTAAGCCTGAGGACACTACCCTAGAATGACCCTAGGTGAGACTGCAGATAAAGGAACATTCTAAGTATTTCCTTTGTGTTAAATGGAAAATTGTTAGGGTCACAGATGCCAGGATGAAGGATGGAAAAGAGAAACAAATCTAATCAGGAAATGCGAAAGCTAAGATTTTAGCAAATTAACTCACCCTGATGACTCATCCCAGAGGTATTAAGTTTTCACATTTTACAGCCTCTTCATTGAAAATAGTAAATACCATCTGTCTCCACCAGATGAGTTAATGTTAGTCTTAAAGCCTTAAAGTTCACATTTCCTAATTCCTTTGTTTGGAAATAAATAACCTTTATGTTGCAGTGGCATGGTCTTGGGAATGTAGTTTCTTTGCCTAGTTGGGTAGAAGAAATACAAGAATTACCAAACCGAGATCTCAGGTTGTGAAATGTTCTGTGGGCCAAAGTTTGGTTCTGGGTACAAGCTGCCTCCACTGGATCCATCCCTGGGATTCTTTTAAAAATTATGTTCCTTGTCTTTTTACTCAAATCTCAATTATTTGCTAGAGTTGAGCCCACATTCAGGACAGGAGCCGGGAAATACCTGTCCAGTTCAATCAGGATCCTTGGAAAGTGCTTTCAAAAGACAAACAATGGCCCTTCCATTCAATCTTACCTCTGTTTTCAACAACACTTTTTTTTTTTTTAAGTAGAAAAATGCTATTTGGTTTGTAAGAAAATATTTGGCTTTGCACAATTAGAGCACTTCAAGTAGGAATGGGGAAAGCTATGAAGAAAGTCCATCACAAATCTTTTTCATCCCGGTATAAGAAGTATGATAAAGCATAATTAAAGGGAGAAAAGGCTGGAATTTTTCTTGGGATTCCAGGGGCCCAACTACAGACACAAAGTTATACCATGAATTTAATGGGAACATTGACTGGATCTCATTCTAAGATTAGATTCTGGTTCCAGGCTGGTCACTAACTTGCCAGTGACCATGTACAGGTCACCTCCTTCTCTGGGCCCTGGGTTTCCCTTCTTCAAGTCAGAGTAGGACTGAGATAGCATAAGGCAATCTATAAGTCCCACTGAGGCAGAATGCTTGAGTACGAAGGGAATGAATTCATGCGTGGACATATATGGACACATGGTTTTTGGTAAACTGGGTCAGCAGCCCCAAGACACATACTCTAAGATCACTTAAGATTTTGCTTTGTCCCAGGCTCTTTGCACTTAAATTCTGGCATTCCAGTCCTCCCAAAATTGGCCCCCAACTTTCCTGTCCAACTTCCGTTGCCACTTCTTTCCTATATACGGGCTTTTTCTGCCCATACATAACTGCTATGTTCCTTTCCCTACTGTTTATGATATCTCCCTCCAGTGCTCACCCAAATCCCACTTCATCCCCTAATCACAAATGCAATTTTCAGTATGTCCTTCCTAACATGCCCTTGCTTAACCTTTTCTAAGAATTTGATATGACTTATCTTCCTGTGATCCAGGGTTTCCAAATCTCAGCACTACTGATATTTTAGACTAATACTAATTTTTGTAGGAGACTGTCCTACTGTTATTTTGGACTAATACTGTTTTGTTGTAGGAGACTGTCCTGCTCATTATAGGATGTCACTAGCATTCCTGGTCTCTACTCACTAAAGTAGCACACTTTCACTCTACCCCAAAGTTATGACAAGTGAAGATGTCTCCAGAGATTGCCAAGTATCTCCTGGAGGTGCAAAATCACCTTTGGCTGAGAATCACTGCTCTAACTCTTCATCCTCCTCATAGTATTAACAGGTTCAAAACTACACAGACCTGAATTTGAATCATAGGTCTATTGCTTCTTACTCTGTGACCTTGGGAAACTTACTTAACCTCTCTGGACTCTGCTTTTCTTCTGTATAATGTGAGAATAATAGTTTCTGGCTGGCAGAATTGGGTGGATTATATGAGTTTTAGGAATAACTCATACATGTTTGGGATTGTCTGGCAATCTTTGGGAACAGCCCTCCAGAAGCTGGTTTGCAGTGGGCCTCAGGAGCTTTCTGAGAGAGAATCACTTCTCAAGGAAGCACTTGGACTCTTAGCAAACACAACAACAAGAAAAGACTTATGTAGGGACCACTGTGCATACACCCATGGCCTACATACATTATATACATTATACAAATTAAAGTAATCCATAGCGAAACTTAATGGATGGATAGAGAGTGAGGAGTGAGCCTGGGAATACCTTGGTGACTCACATATAACTGACATTGGATATTGTCACTGTCATCCGTGCCTGGACTGCTGACATCATGGACACTATTGCTAAATGGTAACATGCAAGTTTAACTAAACACCATGCTATTTGTCACACAAGTGTCACTCATGGTATCCTGCCCCCTGTGTGAAAAGAAGGGAGTTAATTCTCTACCTGACCAAATCTCTTGGTATATGTTGGCACAAGGAAGGCTCCAGTAGTGAGGGAGCTGCCTAGGAACAGTAGCACTCAGGAAGAGCTATGTCTATGGCTGAGTTTCTAGGGTGAGCTTTCATACTCCATGGAGCCCCAGAGCGGACTGAAGACCTGCACAGGTGGAAGGCAGTATCAACATAGTATGTGTAGCGCTGTCTTTGCCTGGGCTGGCACTGTGGCTTCCTAAGAGAAGGTGCTGCACCCACTGGAACAGAGTAACTGCAGGTTAATTCCTTGTGGAAGTACCCTGGAGACTCCAAGAATTCTTCAGTGGACTTTGTCAGTGGTGGAGGTCCTGCATCAGCTAAAGCGTCCAACAACCCAGGGAGACCGGAGTTACCACAATTACTATAGCCATAGATATTATGCATCTATAACACTTTTTGGACTCTAGAAAATTTGACTGACACCCAATATGGTTAGTTTATATACTTTGCCCTTGAGATAGGTGGTATTCTCCTGGTATAGTTGACATCATCTACCATCTTTGCTTGCCATAGGGCTGGCCTGGCTTGGGAGGTTTTTATTCATTTCCTTGGGAAATGAATAAAACCTTAGGAGGTTTTTATTTATTTCATTCATTTTATTTAATTTCCATTGTGTGGAAATAACTCTAGCAATCAGTTTGCTCGTCAAACAGGCAGCAAAAGCCACATTTACAGAAATTTTCATTAAGCATTTCATCCTAAGCAGGAAAGTAAGTGAGGTACCCTGAGGGCCATTTCATGCTGAGCTTTTGTTTGGTGCAAAATGCCAAGACGCTGTCAGTGATGACATCTGTAACTCATGTATACTCTTGGACTTAAGAAGACCCCCTGCAGCCTCTGGTGTTCTGCGTTGATGATTGGCTTTGGGAAATGTTATTGCAGACTCAGCCACAGCATTGCCGAATCTTTTATTCAAGTAGAGTGGTTCAATTTTATTCACATACAAGCATGTGTCATTTGATTGTCATTAGTACAATTCACCAGACACTTCGGGCTCTTTGCCTTCTGGGTGGATGGTAGGATTGTACTTTCTGGGGCTCTGCTGATTAGGGCAGAGCCATGTGACTAGTACTGACCAAGTGAGTATAGGTGATGAGTGTCACATCCATGCTAAAGCATTTAATTGCTGGTAGGAAACCATTCAAGCTCTCTTTCCCTCTGCCATAGTGACCAGCAGTGTTCCAGATGGCGGTTGCTTCCTGGGGCTGGATCCTATGGTGAGGATGGTATGGGACAGAACGTACACCCAAGACACAAGGAATGTGTAGCATGAATAAGAAATAGATATTCGGTTTTTTAAGCTACTGTTATGGGGGGGGGGGTTGTATCACAGTACAACTTGGCCCATATTGAATGAGGCATACCATGTAGCTCTAGGTCTAATATTGCTTGAGCATCTTTTCTGTGCCACGTACTATGTTAAACTGTTAGAGAAAGATATGGAGTTATCAAACTCAGAACTTAACAACTTAGCCATCTCCTATTCCCATGAAAGTCCCAAAACAGCTCCAAATTCTGTAAAGCATAATTCAAAATCTTTTATTTTTACTCTTCCATTTTCTTCTAATTTCCACTGGCCACACTGTAGTTGTCTAGATATTAGAAGGTCTGGAAGATCTTCTATTCTCAGTGTACATCTACCCTAATATATCCACAAGCAAGAGAGCATGTTTTTAAAGATGACAGAGACCCTGGAGTACATCCAGACCTCTGGTGTCAGGAACCTCACATTATACCTCTGTTTGCATAATGATACCTTACCAGGATACAGTGACTTTTATCTACTTCAAGGTGCTATCACATAAATTATCTCACTCAATGGGCTGGTAGTTTTAATCTGGCTGGCTTGGTTTTCATTACAAAGGGAAAGGTCACACAGCTAAGTAGCGAAGAGCTAGAATCCTTCCAGATCTTTTTTATTTTCACTCGACATGGTTCCAAGCCCATGCCATAATGCAGGGTGCTAGGCAAAGATGCCAGCTACCATAACCCAGGGCAAATGGAAAATGTGGACGATATGAACAGATTTCATGCTCTGACACTTACCACTTACCTCTCAACAGATCATCCTGCTTAACTTTAACAAAATAAATAGTGCCTTAAGTGAAAGAAAAAAAAAAAAAGGAAAAGAAATAAAAGTGAGGATCATCATATCTGAGTAGTTGGAGATCATTCATCCTAAAGCTGACTTTTAACCCCCTTCTTCTAACCAGATTGATAGCCCAATCTGATCTCTTATAAACTTCATGACCGAAGTGTCAATGTCCATGCTTTTGTCATGAAACTGAAGAGCTCACTTAAGATATTTATAAGGCTAGAATTTGGACTTACTCTGGTTCAATATTTTGAAATACTGGCCCATGTGTTGCAAAAACAATTTCTTCCTTCTTGCATTCTTCCTTGCTTCCTTACCTGCTCCCCCTGTTCCTGCTCACCTGTTTCCTTTCCTGCTTCTCTCTTTCTCTTCAGTCCTGTCATCCTTATGAAGGTATATAAATAGTCTTCTGGGCCACAGCAGGATTTGGGTTCAGAAAGGTGAACCGAGCCAATCTCCCACTTAGCAACAGGGTCCCTTTCAAGAGAATTCTTGACAAAAGTATTTGGCCTCTGTTGAAAGTGTTCAGTGCTCCTTCGTTCCCCAAAGAGCTCATTCTAATGATTGATTGTTTTAGTCATTACATAGTTTTCCAGTTTTTAGTATTAGCGAGATAGGAACAAGCGTACGGGCTGTTTTGTGTGAGATTCTCTGCTGCCTGGTAACTTTGCTATGTTGTTTTCCAGGAGTCCATGGGCAGAGCAAATAGCTCGTGCATCTCTCCCGCCTAGGCAATGATTCTCTGATTTTTAGAAACCACAAAGGCTCTCAGTGTTTGAGACCACTCTTAAGGGCTTTAGTATGCCTTTTGCGTTTGAATAAACTAAAGTGAAGTGGGCCCCAAATTGAGTGTGGTATGCAAGAGAGGGCAAGTTTCACAGCTCGAAGAGAAGGACCATTGGCAGCTGTTCTCTGAGATTCTCTGCTTCACCCAAGAGAGTGCTTTTCAATGACCTATGACCTCCACACACTTCTGCTCCCTGGCCTACGACCATCCCTGGCCTCCTTCCACATCAGGGCCTTTGCTTATGCTGTTCCCTTTGCCTACAACTTTCCCAAGCTTCTCCCAGATTCCCAACCTGGACTTTTCTGCCTTATATTTGAATAATTGCTATTCTTGCCTCACGTTCCTACCAATCTCAATGTAACACAAAATTCTTGTCAACATGAGGGCAAGCCATAGATATGACTTATGTTTTTACATCCTTACCCAGCACCTTGCACAGTGCCTTGGGCTCAGAATGGGTCTGCCGTACCCGAAAGGAGAGTCTGTGCCATTTATGGTCTCATTTATTCAAGGTGAGGTCACCTTGATAGGAATTTCACTCAAAGGAAGTAAGTCCAGCCCATCATTCACGGTGATAAAAACCACAGCTCATGAATCAGCCCGGGCATGTTATCTTTCCAAAGCAGAACCATTTAGGCAGAGGACAAGCTGCCTGACTGAGCAGGAATAGGGGTGCCACTGAGGAGTGGCAGGGAGGAAGCTGTTGCATGAACTTCCCTGAATCTCTTATGTTACTGACTTGCCAATAAATTGGCTTAAAAGCCAAACAAACAAACAAACAAAAACTAACATGCCCAGGCTCCGTCTGATCCCTCCCCAGACAGACAGGCGCACCAGGCTGCAAGCCATGCCCACGTTGAGCCTTCTGGTGCGAACTCAGAGGGCAGGGCCGGGGACAAAAGCCTGATTTAGGGGGAAATAGAGCTGTGTAAACAGTGCTCCTCCACTGGCCAGTGACACTGACATAATTTAAGGGTGACATTTACCTTCTTCTCTTGGCTCTGGCCATAGCCAACGGAGAAAAGCAGGACAGGATAGACAGGAGTGAGGGTTAGCATGTCGCTGGTGTACAGGAGATTCTGGGCATGGGCAGGGGTGGGTGTGGTTGCCAGGAAAGTTCTCCTGCAAGTCTCTGAGAAAATTCTGCATGGCCACGTGTGAACGTGAAGTAGGCCAGAAGCTGCTGGTAACCCTTTATAGTATCATTGTACCACAGAAGAAGCTTTGGTTTTCTTTTGGTTCTTAAATGACATCGTCTGGTTAAATAAGGAAAAGAAGGCTGCACAGGGATGGGGAGCCTCAGAATTCTTACCTGAGCGCACAGCAGAGGGATGGAGAGAGGGGAAAGGGGGCAGTTGTGAGCAATACCCTCACACCCAGCACAGGACTCTCTTTCTGGCTTCATCACCCCTTATTCTCCTTTGCAGAAAGTTCTCAACCCACAAATACCACGTGATGATATGTTAGCTTATTGTAGAACTGTCCATAATTACATAATTCACATAACAGCTTCATCGTTTAGTAGTTCAAGAGTAGCCTTTTTCTTCCCGAATGGTTGTCAGTGTCTAGAAGATTTTCTGGTGTTCCCTGGTTCTTTGGTGCACCATCAGGGTTGACATAATTCTGGCACTACCCAGTGGCTCTTTGGGAATGGGCTCATTAAAAAACTTTATTATGTGACGTTGACAGAATTGCCTAATTTTCCTTACACCGTGACATGAGAATGTCTCCTAAGGGCTGATAGCCCCAAATGAGAAAGAGCATGGACATCAGCCCTTATCCCTCTACTCTCTATATATGTGTAAATGGACAGACAAGGTCGTGCTTTTTAGAGGGATGCACACCAGCAGCTCAGGGTGCTGCATTGGTCCAACCCCCAAGTGGGTGGCCTATGCTTAATGGAAGCACGATACTAGTAAGAACTCACACTTACTGGGCACTTGGTATGTGCTGGAGGTGTCCTAAGCTGTTTTCATGAATTTGATCCTCACAGCAAACCCTGTAGTTATCCCTGTGCAGAGATAAGAAAGCCTGAAGGAAGTTAAGCCGCTGGCTGCCTTGGAGTGGCGGGCCTGTCTCTGAAAGCAGGGGGCCTGAATTCCAAAATCACGCTTTTAATCACTGAGCTGTTCGAGAAAAATACATTCATTCACACTTATGCCCTATCTCTTGATCTGTTTTAAAATAAATCTGGAAAAAGTTGTTTCTATTGCATTGCAACGTGGGGCAGATCTCTTGTATTTGGTTTTCTCAGCTGTCACGTTAGACCAAGCACAGGCTGCTGCGGGCCATCAATTTGGCATATAGAACCATCAGTTGGCAGTTTGGATCCACGCATGCAGAGGACAGCCTGGGATGGGATGTACTGATTAAAGATGAAATGAGGCTAATGTACTGCTCTTGGGAAAGGTTACATGTGCTCACAATGAAAGAGTAGACATGACCATAATTAATGAAATAATAATAACTTTTGGGCTTAAGTAAGATGTGATTCTTTGATTACAAGTGTTTCCATTTGAAGAGAGCTGGTAGGGCCATTCCGCCTGCGGTACATAATCCGTAAAACTGTTTCATTTTCAGGTTGCAGTTATGCTTGATCAATTTATCTGTCATTTCCAAAGAGCTTCTGAGGCTTTCTTCTTCCTGTCTTTGTGCTTTCAATTGGTTTTAATCAGAGGCAAGATGCTGATTCAGCTTCTAGCCTGAATTTATTCAGCTGGTGCAAAGAGTCAGTGGCAGGATTATATTTGCATTTTTATCACTGTCTCTTAAGCCTGAATAATTTATCATGTTCTTCCTAGTCCCTTCTCCCCCCTCATTTTACAGAACCAGAGTCAAGTTCTTAGTTTTGCAATCAAACTTCTTTTGGATATACCTGCCGTTTCTCATGGACGTCAGACACCTTCTCTTTTCCATCAGGGCAAAGTTGGGGGAATTGCTTCTAGGCATTTTGTCAAGGAGCAAGTGTAGGACAAAGTTTGAGGGAAACCATTTTTTTTTCTTCCTTCCTACTGACTGATTCATGTTAGATTTGTCAAGATTTTTTGTATGGGTCCCCTTTCAAAGCATGTGAATTCTGCAACAAATTGACTGGATATTAAATGAAAGATTGCTGGCTAGGAATCTGATATGTTTCTTACAAATGTATTTTTTTTTTTAAATGAAGAGATCAAAAATGACAGTGAACTCCAGGGACATAATCTTATAGATTTCTACATGGGGGCTTCTTTCTTGGATAATTTCACCATACAAAAGCGGAAATAATAGTCCTGATATAATCAACAAATTATGTTCATGGAAAAAAATGCTCCCCACTATGCCAATAACTGAGACATTATAGCTTATATACACAGACATGCTCAGGCCCACACTGGTATATTAGACCTGAATAGAATGATCACATCCTTTTGTCAGTTAGGAAACAGGGATGAATAATGCACACATACACATCTCAAGCCAAGACATTTAGTGTATGACATTAGAAACACATGAATGTTTCCCCAAACTAAACAACAAAAACAAAAACAAGCAAATGAAACCCTCTACTTAATTTATTATTTTCTGAAATAGTTCACCTTAAGGTTGTTAAAAAGCAAGCTCTTTTCTGTATTTAAAATGGCTGTTGAATTACCAAAACTTTAAGAATTCCTTGATCTCTTTCAGGGACCTGCTTTAGGGTGAGAGCTCATCAGGATTTATGACCTAAGGGTGTACTAAAATATTCAGCTGAATTTAGCTGGAGTGTTTCCTTCCCCACTCCCCTAGGCACAGCTTTCCCAGAGGCACTGAAGCCTGGAGCGCATGTGGTGACAGAAATTCTCACTTCCCACTTCTAACAGAGTAGAGCAGATGACCCACCACAATGTGGGTGGGTCTTGTGCAATCGGTTGAAGACCTTAAGAGCAAAGCAGAGTTTTCCCAAGGAAGAAGCAATTCTTCCTCAAGACTGCAGAACAGAAGCTCTGCCTGAGATTCCCCATCTGCTGATCTGTCTTGAGGAATTCAGATTCAAGGTGGCATTATCAACTTTCACCTGAACCTCCATCCTCACAGCTCCACTTCAGATTTTGTTTTTGCCGACCACCATAATTATGTTAGCAATTCCTTAAAATCTTTCTCCTTCACTTCTCCTTCTTCCTCTCTGTCTCCCATATCTTTTATTGTTTCTGTTTCTTTGGAGGACTTTGACCAATACAAATGGCAATCAGTCCTCTTACTCTTTCCTCAGGGAAGTGACATCCCAGCCCAACACTCTGCATTCCTTTTAACAAAAAAATTTAGTGCGCTTTTCCATGGTCAGATCCAAACTACAACTTGTAGTGGTTGATTTTTAACTGTAAATTGTGAGATTTCTGTCATTCCCTATGACCAATCTCAACTCCTGGCAATCTTAGACTCAGTTCAGAGACTACCTCTTTCATGAACCCTTCCCTGAGGAACCCTCCATGTCCCAAGCCTGTCCCAAGTCCCTCTTCTATGTTCTCACGGCCCCCTCTTCATATATACTCCTTCACCATGTTTAGTACGCTGCATTGGAATTTTTAAATATATGTTTTTCTCTCACTAATCTGAGCTCTGTAAGCCTGGGGATAGAGTTTATTTATCTTTGTATTCCTGTTGGATAACATAGCATCTTCACAGTGTAGTTGTGCATATATTTTGCTCTATAAGTGAATTAAAAACAGTTTTGTTCCATGTGATCTCTAGAAGGTTCTATACCCCTAGGGTGCACAGAAAGAGTACAGACACTGAGTCAGACACTCTGTCCTCCCTTCCAGTTCCCTCACCTTCTAATCTTGAGCAAGTCTTTCAGTGTCTTTGGCATCTTTCCTAATCTGTGAAACAGAAATGATAAACTGTGCCTCCTTTATTGTATTATCATGGGGACTAAGTGAGATAAGAGGTGTCTTTGCTCTTCCGTATCACCAAGCATTTGTTCCAACACACTTCTCAAAGTTCTCTTGAGTTGTATTTTCAGAATATGCAGTGGTGTCTGGCTATCCCCTCAGTTCCCTCATCCCCTTTCCCTTGCTGAGAAGAGGGTATGAGCACACTGGGCCCTGACTCAGCACTGGTTCAGGATAATCTCTCACTCTAACTAAAGATAGGTCCCTGGTTTCTCTTGCTCAGTCTAACCAAATCAGTACAGGCAGTGTCTAATTTTGGAGGCAGAGGAATTATTTTATATCTGCTCCCTGAAATCTCCCTTAATTAGTGATTCCTAATTAGCAGTGATTTTGGCCAGCAGGGGATGCTTGCAATGTCTGGGGATACTTTGATGGCCCCAACTGGGGTGGGTAGAATGATATAGGCATCTAGTAGGTAGAGGCCAGAGATTCTGGTCAACATCCTACAATGCAAAGAACATTCCTAGACCACAAAGAACTATCTGGTACTAAATGTCAGTAGTGCTGGAGTTGAGAAACCCAATGAACACTTCCCTCTTTGATACATAAAGAAAAACACAAGTCACAACCATGTGTCAGAAGGTTGTCCTGCATTTTAATGCTAATAAAGTTCTCCATTATTCTTCCCACTTCATTTCCAGACTATACTGCTATTTATTTATTCTCATTCTACACTAACATTATTTTCTTAAAGTGCATATTAATATAAATATGAGTTCTAGGTGGAGGCTGGGCCACAGCAGAGATTTATTAACACCAGGTGGTCACATAAGGTAAGAAATGAAGTGAGATGTATCAGCACACTCACCACACCTTCTAGCTTTATTGGTGGATGGACACATTCAGCAACATATCATCTCTCCACTCAAGCTATTCTGGTGCCCTTCCCTGCTCTGCCACATACAAGCTGTGTGATATTGCACAAGTTACCTAAATTCTCTGTGCTTTGTTTTCTTTACTACACATTAGGAATAGCATCTGCCTCATAGAGTTGTAAAGATAAGTGATGTGAAACAAGGAAGCTGCTGTCTTTACCTTGGCTCTGCAACTTTCTAGTTATGCGATTCTGGACAAGTAATTTACCATTTTCAGGCCTAAAGTTCCTCACCTATAGGATGGACATACTAATAGTACCTATTTCATAGGTATGTTGTAAGCACAGAATGGAGTAACATATGGAATATGCTTTTGTACATAGGGAACCCTCCATAAACTGTAATAGTTTAATTTCCTTGAAACTGGTACATGGATCAGCTGGATAAAGTATGATGATCAAACACTGGGTAAGATATGGATTGATCAAGGATTGATCAAGGATTGACCAGAGATCATGTATGAATGTCTATAGAGAAAAGAATCCCTTCTCCAGTTCCCATCACCAGTGTATTATTCCCATGATATTCTGAAATCTGGCTTGGGAGACTGGCTCAGTAACAGAGTCAACACTGCAGTAATGGGCCACGATACTGTCACAGAGTGGGGCCAAGTGATGTTGGCCTTGGACTTCTGGGTAAGATCTAAACTGCAGCATAGGGCAGTAATGTGGATTGTGCCTAATTGGTTGGGGGAAAGAGCATGGGCCATCAATCTGTCTTTGGGTTTAGGTTTACCCAAGGGCAATTATGGGCAAATTAGAGACTAATTCCGTAGATAAATGACATCAGGAGAATATTCTACTTGGCTGGTAACTTTTAGCAATAAGACCTACCCTGTATCAGGAAAGAAGATGGATGGGATGAGCTCCAGGATTTTATTTTTATTAAGGGATTATTATTAGTGCTAATAACTTGCAGAGAGTCATGCCTTACGTTATGTTTGGGATATATGAAATCTGCAGGGTGGTGAAAATTAGTCAGAAAATATCTAAAGCACTAGAAAGAAAAGGGATACTATAAATACGTCCCATTTCAGAGCCAAATTACACCCTCCATATCCCATGCAAAAGCCAAGTTTACTTTATTGGAGCTTGCAAACAAAATGAATGAAGAAACAAGAAAGATGGCCAGGTAGATTTGAAAAAGAGACAGATAAGACATGAAAATTAAGAATAAAGTTGCCAAAAATTAAGTGTTCAGTGTGTGGGAAAATAACATATTAGGTATAAACTAAGAGATTATTATTGAACTGGAAGAATGTGTGAGCAAAGTACTCAGACTATGACCCAAGAAGACAAGGAAAGCAGGGGAGAGTTGGGAGAGTGGAGGAGAAAAACAGAAGTATAAAACAAATGGAGGAAAAAGTAGTAAAAAGGACATGGTAGAAACAAATGCAATTATTCTAGTAATCTCAATAATCTGACTGGACTAGACCCAACATTTAAAAGGCAGAGACTTAGGGCACCTGGGTGGCTCAGGTCATGATCTCAGTGTCCTGGGATCGAGCCCCGCATCAGGTTCTCTGATCAGCAGGGAACCTGCTTCCCCTCTTTCTCTGCCTGCATCTCTGCCTACTTGGGATCTCTCTGTCAAATAAATAAGTAAAATCTTTAAAAAAATAAAAAAATAAAAGGCAGAAACTTTTATTGGGGTGAAAGAAGCATCTAGTGATAGATATACTCTTTTTTTGTTTGTTTTTGTTTTTTTTAAGATTTTATTTTATTTTTAATTTTTTAAAATTTATTTTCAGTGTAACAGTATTCATTGTTTTTGCACCACACCCAGTGCTCCATGCAATCCGTGCCCTCTCCAATACCCACCACCTGGTTCCCCCAACCTCCCACCCTCGCACCTTCAAAACCCTCAGGTTGTTTTTCAGAGTCCATAGTCTCTCATGGTTCACCTCCCCTTCCAATTTCCCTCAACTCCCTTCTCCTCTCTAACTCCCCTTGTCCTCCATGCTATTTGTTATGGAAGAGATTATGCTGAGTGAAATAAGTCAAGCAGAGAGAGTCAATTATCATATGGTTTCACTTATTTGTGGAGCATAACAAATAGATAAATATACTCTTCACAGGAAACATAAGGAGATAGAATGCCTGAAAGTGGAAGTATAAAAAAATGAAAGAATGGGAAAAGACATGGCAGAAAAAATACCAAACAAAACTCTGGTAACCATTGAAAGCAAAAGGTATTAGGACAGTTTGAGGAATAATCACTTAAATTTTTTACATTCTTGAATTTGTCAATCGATATTTTTGTGTGTCTTTTTGTAGCAACTTTATTAAGATGTCGTTAACATATAAGAAGTGTATATACTGAAGGCATACAACTATATCTATAGAGAGAAAAGTTTACCACAATCAAGCTAAATAACTTGCCCCTCACATCTATATTGTTACTACTGTGTGTGTGTGTGTGTGTGTGTGTGTGTGTGTGTGTGTGTGTTGAAAAGATTTAAGATCTATCTTCTCAGCAAACTCCAAGTATACAACACAGTGTTGCTAACTGTTGTCACTATACCATACATTTGATATCCAGAAGATACCATTAAAAAAAAAAAAAAAGACTAGGGGGCCCTTGGGTGGCTCAGTAGGTTAAGCCTCTGCCTTTGGGCAGGTCATGATCTCAGGGCCCTGGGATTGAGCCCCACATTGGGCTCTCTGCTCAGCAGGGAGCCTGCTTACCCCTCTCTCTCTGCCTACCTCTCTGCCTACTTGTCTCTCTCTCTCTGTCAAATAAATAAATAAAAATTTTTTAAAAAGAAAATAATAGTCCTAGACTTAGAGAAAATAATTTCCCACACAAATAAAAACCTCTTTAGAATGAATGGGTATTTTCAGCTTGGGGGAAACAGTCCATTGGAACAATAGGAAAAAATCTTATTTTAATATATTCTCCATAATATGCATAAACATATCTGTAAGTTTTTAAAATTTATATAAATGACATCATATTATATTTATTATTCTGAAAATAAAAAGGTATTATTAGTAACAGAGTTAAATGGTTGATTTGTAAGAATTGCTTAATAATTATAAACTTGTACATAATTAACTATGTTTAAAATAAAGAAAAGAAATTAGATGTACAGGAAGAAAAGTGTAAATCTACTGTCTTCCTAAGATTTTAACACACACTTCTCAATTATTGATAGGTCAAGAAGTAAAATAATATTAGTAGTGACAATGGCTAACACATTAATAAATAACCACAAGCTTTACTTAATAGCATATAAAGAAGTCATATCCAAAAAAATATCCCATACATCCATTTGAAGACCATGTGGAACATTTATAAAGACTGACCATATTCTAAGCTCTGTAAGACTTCACAGATGTCCAACATGTAGATATTTACAAGGCATGTTCTCTGACAAAGTGAAATTAAAACAGAAATCTCCCCAAACTACTAGAACTCATACAGCTATTCAGTAATGTGGCAGGATACAAAGTCAATGTACAGAAATCTGTTGCTTTCTTATATACTAACAATGAAAATACAGAAAGGGAAATTAGAGAATCGATTCCATTTACTATAGCACCAAGAACCATAAGATACCTGGGAATAAACCTAACCAAAGAGGTAAAGGATCTGTACTCAAGGAACTACAGAGCACTCATGAAAGACACTGAAGAAGACACAAAAAGATGGAAGACCTTTCCATGCTCATGAATCGGAAGAATAAGTATGGTTAAAAATGTCTATACTGCCTAGAGCAATCTATACTTTCAATGTCATTCCAATCAAAATTCCACCGGTATTTTTCAAAGAGCTGGAGCAAACAATCCTAAAATTTGTATGGAACCAGAAGAGACCCCGAATTGCTAAGGAAATGTTGAAAAAGAAAAACAGAACTCGGGCATCATGTTGCCTGATTTCAAGCTTTACTACAAAGCTGTGATCACCAAGACAGCACGGCACTGGCATAAAAACAGATACATAGACCAGTGGAACAGAGGAGAGAGCCCAGATATGGACCCTCAACTCTATGGTCAAATAATCTTTGACAAAGCAAGAAAAAATATACAGTGGAAAAAAGACAGTCTCTTCAATAAATGGTGCTGGGAAAATTGGACAGCTGTATGTAGAAGAATGAAACTCGACCATTCTTTTACACCATACACAAAGATAAACTTGAAATGGACAAAACACTTCAACGTGAGACAGGAATCCATCTGAATCCTAGAGGAGAAAATAGGTAGTAACCTCTTCGATATCAGCCACAGCAGCTTCTTTCAAGATATGTCTCCAAAGACAAAGAAAATAAAAGCAAAAATGAATTTTTGGGACTTCATCAAGATCAAAGGCTTTTGTACAGCAAGGAAAACAGTTAATAAAACAAAGAGGCAACCTACAGAATGGGAGAAGATATTCACAAATGACAGTATAGACAAAAGGCTGATATCCAGGATCTATAAAGAACTTCTCAAACTCAACACACACAAAACAGATAATCACATCAAAAATGGGCAGAAGACATGAACAGACACTTATCCAATGAAGACATACAAATGGCTATCAGACACATGAAAAAATGTTCATCATCACTAGCCATCAGGGAGATTCAAATCAAAATCACATTGAGATACCACTTTACACCAGTTAGAGTGGTCAAAATTAATAAGACAGTAAACAATGTGTGTTGGAGAGGATGTGGAGAAAGGGGAACCCTCTTACACTGTTGGTGGGAATGCAAGTTGGTGTGGCCATTTTGGAAGACAGTATGGAGATTCCTTAAGAAATTAAAAATACAGCTTCCCTATGACCCTGCAATTGCACAATTGGGTATTTATCCCAAAGATACAGATGTAGTGAAAAGAAGGGCCATCTGTACCCAAATATTCATAGCAGCAATGGCCAGGGTCGCCAAACTGTGGAAAGAACCAAGATGCCCTTCAACGGACGAATGGATAAGGAAGATGTGATCCATATACACTATGGCGTATTATGCTTCCATCAGAAAGGATAAATACCCAACTTTTATATCAATGTGGATTGGACTGGAAGAGATTATGCTGAGTGAAATAAGTCAAGCAGAGAGAGTCAATTATCATATGGTTTCACTTATTTGTGGAGCATAACAAATAACACGGAGGATATGGGGAGATGGAGAGGAGAAGGGAGTTGGGGGAAATTGGAGGGGGAGATGAACCATGAAAGACTATGGACTCTGAAAAATAATCTGAGGGTTTTGAAGGGGTGGTGATGGGAGGTTGGGTGAGCCTGGTGGTGTGTATGATGGAGGGCACATATTGTATGGAGCACTGGGTGTGGTGCATAAACAATGAATTCTGTTACACTGAAAAGAAATTACAAAAAAAAAAAACTAATGATGTACTATATGTTGGCTGACTGAGCATAAACAATCAAACAAGGAAACAAACCAAAAAAAAGAAAAAAAGAAATCACTGACAAAAAGACAAATTAAAATACATCATTTTATATGAACATAAATAGTATGTCAGAAAGGGCCTTCAGGGTAACAATTATCCAGGCAATGACTAGGTTGGAGAAAACCATTAGTGACAACATGGAATCTCTAAGGGCAGAAGTGAAAGCTGCCCAGGAAGAAGTTAAAAATGCTATCAATGAGATCCAATCTAATCTAAATACTCTAACAGCTAGGGTAACTGAGGCAGAAGATAGAATTAGTGATCTAGAGGACAAACTGATAGAGAAAAATGATCAGGAGGACGCCTAGAACAAATAGCTTAGAAGCCATGAAAACAGAATTAGGGAAATAAATGATGCCATGAAATATTCCAATGTCAGAATTATTGGGGTCCCTGAGAGGGAGGAAAAAAAAAGAAGACTGGAAGATATAGTTGAACAAATTCTCAATGAAAAATTTCCCAATTGGGGAACGGATCCAGTGTTTGTGTCCTAGAGGCAGAGAGCTCACCCTCCACCCCCCAAAATCAATGAATCTAGAAAGACCTCAAGACACTTGATTGTAAGACTGATGAATCATAGCTTTATAGACAAGAGCTCCTAAGGGGAACTAGGGGGAAGAGATTCCTTACTTACAGAGGAAGGTCCATTAGAATAACATCAGACCTGTCCACAGAAACCTGGCAAGCCAGAAAGGGCTGGCATTAAATGAGAAGAACATGCAGCCAAGAATACTTTATCCAGCAAGGCTGACATTCAAAAGGGATGGTGAGATAAAGAACTTCCAAGACTGGCAAGGTTTAAAAGAATATGTGACCACCAAGCCGGGTCTAAAAGACATACAAAGGGGGGTTCTATAAAAGAAGAAAGAACCCAAGAGTGACATAGAACAAATATTTACAGAGACAATATATAGAAACAAGGACTTCACAGGCAACATTTTTGTTAATTTATAAAGGTCTAAATATCTAATGGGTTAAAAAATAATACCGTTAAAAAGAATCCTTACAACTAAATAAAAATGAAAATACTACACTGAAAAGAAATTTAAAAAATAAATAAAAATTAAAAACAAAACAAAAAACCAAAAATACTACATACATAACTTTTAAAGGTCCAGTGAAAATAGTACTAAGAAGGAAAGTTGGAGCCTTGTCTAATTATATTTGACAATAAGATGAAAAATTACTCTTTAGCAACTATAGTAACTGAAAAGTATTAAGCTAACAATCCAAATTAAGACATTAAAAAAGAAAACAAAGTAAGTTCCAGGAAGTAGAAGAAAGGAAATAATAAAGATAAGAATAGAAATTAACAAGCTGGAAAGCTAATGAAATGAACAAATGAAATAGACCACCAAAGCAAAATTTGTCATTCATTAATGTTTTCAGAAAAACATCTTTTGCCAAGATTGATTGAGAAAGAGATAGCACAAATAAAAATATGGGATATGAACAAGGAACATAACTATAGATGTAACAGAAGTATAAAAAACAAGAAAATAGCATAAAATTTTTGTGACAATGGATTTGGAAACCTAGATGGAATAACAAATTCTTCCCCCCTCCCCGCCCCCCCAAAAAGACATCAAAATTGACTCAATAAAAAATAGAAAGCCTGAGGGGCTCTATAAAAATTAATGAAATTCAATCTGTAGTTAACAAGAACCCTGTGAAGGAAACAATAAGCCCAAATTATTTTGCAGGCTAGTGTTTTGCAAGACATAATTTGAAATCATTAACAATGAGTATAGTGTGTGTCCTAAATAATCATATTCAATGCTGGTCATGAACAATTGGCACAGGCATGCTGCTACACAGTTAACTGAATATCAGCACAGAACTTTCAAGAAAATGATCACTCCAGTGTTAAAATAACACTTTAGAGATTAGAGAAAGGGAAACTTCCTTAAATCATTCTGTGAGGTCAATGTAATTTTGATTCAAAATCAGGCAAAGACAGAAAGAAAAAAAGCAAAGTACAGGTCAATCTCACTCACAAACATAAATGTGAAATTGTTAAATAAAACATTAGCAAAATAAATTGAATAGTATATAAAACTATGATCTACTGTAATAAAATTCAGTACATTCCACAAAACAATAGCGGTTTCACACTAGAAATCTATAGATGTAATTTACCATATGAACTGAACATAGAAAAAAATACATATAGTCATCTCAACAGATGCCAAAAAAGCACTTGATGAAATCCAACACATATTTTATAGAATTAAATATGCATTGATACATGTGCATTTTATAAATACTTATGTGTGTGTATATATATTCATATATATATAATTATAGGTAATATGAATATCCTTATATAACTTTATAAGTATATTCTTAGAAGTATATAAATGCATATATGAGCTATACTTACATAAATGTACAGTTGAATATAAATAGTATATATGTCTATAAGAATATAAATGCAAATATTTATATACATATATGCTTACATATGAATAAATGTATAGTTTCATATCATTATATAAGTATTACATCAGTATATGAGTATGCATATGGATATATGGTAGGATTAAGTACAATTATATGCCTTTATTTTGGGAGTGACTTGGCTATTCATAGGTCTTTTTTCTTCTATCTTATTTTTAGAATAAATTAGCCTAGTTTCTAAAGTATCATTTAGGACTATTTTAATGGGAATTATACTGAATGTATAAATCATTAAAGATGGAAATAATTATATATTTGTGACATTTTGTTTCTTCTTTTATGTAGATCTTTTTTTTTTTCAGTTAAAAATTTGCAAATATAAAGGAATTTCCTTGAGATAGGAGATCTCTTAAATATGGCACAAAAAGGCTAATGGCAAAGAAATGTTTAATAGATCTATAATAAAAATTAAAATTTTTCTTTATTAGAAGATATTATAAAGAAAGGGAAAAACAAGCTATGTATTATGAGAAGATGTTTTATTGGCCCAAGAATTAACAATGCCCCTGCATATATGAAGAACTTCTCTAGACCAGCAAGAAAAAAATATAAACAGTAGAAAAACAGGCAAATCATTTGAACCAGTATTTCACAGAAGAAAATGTAAATGGCAAATCAAAATATAAAATGTTTGGTCTTATTAATATGTGAGATCAAAATGAAATACCCTCGGAAGCTCTTCAATTGGCAATATCAATACCAAGTGTTGGTGAGGAAATAGGTTAAAGAGAACTCGTAAGTTGAGTCTCTATTAATATAACTATTGTGCAAAACAATTTGTCATTCCTTGTAAAATTGAATCTCTGCATTCCTTCAGACCCAGTGATTTTACATTTAGGTGTATATTCCAGAAAAATCATTGCACATGTGTACTAGGAGACATGTAAGAATGTTTATGGCAGCATCATGAGAGTAAAAACAAGAAAGAACTTAAGTATTCATGGATAAAAAAATTAATATATATTTGTGGCATTTTGCACAATAGAAGAGTTTGAGTGGGAATGATTGATCTACAGCTACATGAAGAAGCAGTGATCAATTTTAAAAACAGAAGTTGTGTGGAAAAAGCCAGGTGTGGAAAATTCGGTGGTATGTCTTGCCATTTGTATACAGTTTTGAATTTAGCAAAAGGACTAAATTGGGGGGTGGGGGTGGCAGTTAAATACAAAAAAGGCAAGGACATGACCATGACTGAATTTAAGAGAATGATTAGGATAGGTGGTACAGAATAGGAAGTACACAGGGAGATAAAATGGAGTGAGTAGTGGTCTAGCTCTGAAATTAGAATACAGGTACATGAGTTATTATTATTGTGGCTCAACACTACAAATAATTCTTTTCAATGCATCAGACAGACATATGTAGATAGATCAATATATATGTAGTATAAGCTATGTTCCTGACTGTTGGAATTGCAAGAAGTCCTAACTCCTACTAATTGGAAATATTGCTCTTCTTTGATTAAATTAAACAGATTAGATTTTAATAGAATACAATCAGATAGAAGAATTTTCCAAATATTTAGAATGAGAGTGGGCTCCAGTAATTTGAAACAAATTATTGAAATGAGAGTTCCTAGAAGTTTCAAAGTAGATGGTAGGCGGAGGATGCATACTAAGGTGATCTATGGATAATCCCCTCAAGGGTGGTCATGACTGATAGATAACCTGTTTCTAACCAAGAATGTAGTAAAGGTGATGAGTTATCAGTCCCACCATTAGGTTACATTATAAGGTAAAGGTGCTGGAATGTTGCTCTTTCCATTATGTTTTGTCATATAAGACTTTGTCTTAGGAAATGATAGAGAGAGGGGTACCTGGGTGGCACAGTTTGTTGAGCCTCTGACTTTTGGTTTCAGCTGAAGTCATGACTTCCCCATTTTGGGATACAGCTCTGCGTCAGGCTCTATCTACACTCATTGTGGAGTCTGCTTGAGATTCTTCTGCCCCTTCCTGCTTACTCACTCTCTCTCTAAAATGAATAAATAAAATCTTAAAAAAAAAAAGATAATGACAGAGAAAACTTCTCCTTCTGTCCTTGAGGAAGCAAACAACTGTGTTGTAAAGCTGCCTATAAAGTTGTATCCTAGGAAACTTTGGGCTGTCTCTAGGATCCCAGGGTCAAGAGCCAGTATGGAGCTTAGGTTCTTACCCATATGAAGGAAATGAATCCTAACAACAATCTGCTTGAGCTTGAAGTGGATTCTTCTCTAGTCCTGTCTTTGGATGAGAAAGCAATTGGGTCAACATCGTACATGCAGCCTGGTGACAGCCTGAGCAGAGGACCCAAATATGTTGTACAGGGACTCAGGATCCCAGAAACTGTGAAGTAGTAGATATGTGTTGTTTCAAACTGCTAGATTAGTGGGAATTTGTTATGCAGCAATAGAAAATGAATACATGGATGTATCCTCTTGTCTTTGTGTTCCTACAAAAAAACATAGTGCTTAACTCAGAGAAAGCAGTGTGTCAATGTTTTGTTTGTTTGTTTTTTCTTTGTGTGTGTGGACTGGTAGATGAACGGAAGAAGTAAAACCAGCACCCCCAAATTTTCAAACCCATCCACCAGGATGCTGAGCAAATGCTCCTGGCAGCAGAGGAAGGCTTCCATCTTAGGCGGTGGTTGGCAACAAAGCCAGATCCATGAACTGGTAGGCAGGGAGAAGGGAGTGTCTGGCCCCAGACTGTTTTCTCAAGCTCCTGACACCTGGAGAAACATTCTCAACAGCAGGGACAACTTTAGCAAGAAGCTGAAGAACATAAGCCTCAGGGCCTCTCCCTAATACCAGCTGGGAGAGTACCTAGCAATTTTGTTTTTGTAATTCTGTAATCATTTCATTTAAGAGGGCCTCGTAGACTACATATACTGAAGGCTCCACAAAACCTGCCTTCACCCCCAATAAAACAGTAGGGAACAGGTAGCCTAAGGGTTCACCATTGAATGTACAGAATATTGAATATGATGTTTGCAAATAGAGGTGTTAAATAAATAGTTCAACAAAATTGCTAATTCCCAGAGGAAAAATTTCTTTCATTCATTTGTACATTCATTCATTTATTCTTAAAACTGGAGTTATTGGCTGCTTATAGTTGTTTATAAATTGTTACAGTGTATAATTGTTACTCTTCAATTTGTATACTTTTTTCTGTGTGGTTAAGCCCTCTACATCAAATGAGCTATGTGAAATACTCCTGGTTTCCCCTTTGACTTCTGCCTCTAGGTTTGCTTGAACTTGGTCATTTTCTTAATGATCTGGTCAGGAGGCAGGAACTTAGACCAAATCATCTAGTGAAGTCCTGTCCAGTTTCAGGATCTGATTACCTGATCTGTCGAATATTTCTCAGTGAATAAATTGTTTTATAGAAGAACAGTATCTATTTTAGGTCACATCGGTATCACTTGAGGATCTCATACATGTTCAAGTGAAAGCCAGAGTAGAAATCTGAGTCATGAAAACCAGATAGAAGTATTATTAACATTGTACTTCATCCTTGTTAGTATCAGTGGATTTCTTCCTTCCCTTTCTTTGATTTACTAGTCATCGGATGTCTACTATTTTGCCAGGGATTGGGGTCCCACTGTGCGGATGAAGAAGTTTCTTTTGGAAGTCTTTATAACTCTCTCTTCTCAGAAGTGATAGACAATTAAAGCTATGAATCCCCAATAATTTAGTGAAAGCATTCGAGTAATATTGTTCCATAAAAAATATCCAGCAGTCATCCCTTCCACTTCTTTGATCTGTCATGAATGGGAAAAAGACAGACTTAGAATTTCTGGAATATTCTATCCTCCTTTGCTCACCACATCCTTCCTGCACTCCTACATGTAGCAGTATCACTAAAACTTTGCATCTGAGAAGTGAGCCCATGTAAATGCCTGGTTTTCTTCAGTATCTCACAGAGCCCCTGACTCCCTCCACGCCTATCTCTACCCCTGCCACTCCTTTGAGCTTCCGGATTGCTGATTGCTGCACAAACTACTTAATGCAGGCTTAGCTGTTACCTGCCAGATGCAAGGCAAACCCAATCTCCAAGTTTGTGGAAACTGCCCAGGGCCTTGGATTTTTCTGTGTAAGTCTCTAGGCACCTTGTATTAGTTCCCAGGGCCTCAGGACTTAAGATTCTCTCCTACAGACTCTTTTGCTACCACTCAGGCTCGACAATGCAAATTGATTATACCATTAACATATGGGGGAGTGATATCAGTATAAAATGGTCAATGGGAGTGCAGAAGAAAAGCCCCTAGAGCTGCTGCTGCATAGCCTCAAAGAACTTTTCAGGTGTGTTTGAAGAAAATTAGATTTTTTTTCATCGCATTCAGGGCTTCCTCCCAGGGACCCCACCCCAGAGGTCTGTGGCAAGTTGCAGGAGCTCTTTGGCCACCTGTAAGAGTCACACCAATAGCTGGGAGCTCTGTAGCAGTCAGTCCTGCCCAGCACACACTGGATGTGCTTTAAATAAAGTAGGCTGCCCACAGATCCACTTGACCTGCGGACATTTTTAATGTCCAATGACACTGCGGTTCTGATATTTTCATGCTCTGGTCACTAGGCAAGTTTGTGGTAGTGTGCCCTTCCCACTTTTCCATAGGCTCCATTGTTTGTAGAGTACAAGGGCTTTGAAATGACAATCTTAAAGCAGGGCAGAAATGCACTTCATCAGAGCAGCTCTGCCCCTCTTGCAGTGTGCATTGATGCTCCTAGGATCTTGGAGACCTCACTGGACTGCCCCCATCAGCCTTTAGTTTGTTGTATCACAATTGTGGTTTTTAATCACTTTCCATATCATAGCTTCACACTGACCACACTTATTCCCATCATCCTAGCCCAGTGAGCAGAGAGCTTCTTTCTTTTAATTTCATCAGCTTCTCACCTGTTGCAGGCTTTCTCCCAGACTCTTGGCCAATGGGGTCATCGCTGTCTTTCTAGAAATCACATTGTGCCTGAGTGTCTGGGGATCGATGCTGAGTTTGCTTTACAGGGGAAGGCTGAAAAGCCCAGTGCGACTATTTAGTTTGACACTGCCAATTTCCCCCCAAATCTGTTAATGCACCCTGGAGCTGAAAGTCATAGGCCACAACTGCTCCACATTGAATGGATAAACAAACCATAAATAACTCCAGGGGCACGTCGTAAAACGTGGGGCCAATCTGCTTTTTCTAGCCCATCTGTCTCTAAAGGCTGAAGGGGTAATGCAAGTGGGGGGGCCTCCTTCCCAGAGGCTTAAAGCAATGTGAAGGGATCAAAACTTAAACCAGAAGTTCCTCTGGTGGGAGGGGAGCAGCTGGCCTATACCTTTGCTAAAGCTAGACTGAGGAGAAGGAGGTTGCTGTAATTGAAGAAGGGAGAAAGTATAGAGCAGAGAAAGAAGCAAAAAAAAAAAAAAAAAAATGGAGACTTGGTTCTAAGAGGGATGAAGGGTTTTCTTTAGAAAATACTTAAAAATAAATCTTTTTGTCAATACATACACATAAACACATTTACTTCTGTGTGACTAGAAGACACTTTTATCTTCACCTATTAAAAGAAAAAGAGAAAATTGTAACCAGGGCAACAATTAGGCCAAAAACAGGTTGAAACTGGTCTGCATGTGTGTTCTCTTTAGTTTGCAAAGGTTTATAAACATTTGTGTATGAAATGCCTTTAGAAAGTGTATGCATTCTACAACTTGCTGTAGTCTCCACCACTCCCTAATGTCACCCCAGACACTCTTCACTGAGTCTGTTACCTCTATGACCCTAGAACAGGGTTTCTCAACTTTGATACTAACACTTCTTTGCAGTGGTGGCTGTTCTGTCCATTATGGTGTTCTCAGCAACATCCCTGACCTCTGGGGATGCCCACTAGAAGCCACTAGCTCCCCACCACCCCACACCAACCTGTTGTGACAACTGAAACTTTCCACTTGTCTCTTGGAGGACAGAACTGTGCCAAGTTGAGAATACTACTCTAAAAATATGTGACATTACCATCCACAGACTGGAGGTTTTCTGAGGCTGAGTGATGTACTTACTTATTACCAGTCCCAGGATTGATTCTGTGAATTCATATTCCTATCACAGTGCTCCCTCTCTCACAGTATAGAGAGTGAATCTCTAAATTCCTTATTTTCCTATTATAGTCTGATATATGGCATTTATCAGAGGTAGTGTACTTGCTAGTTTCAAAATACAGTTTGGGGTAAAATGACCAGTTGTATAACTTTGTGGTGATTCTTCCACCTCCAAGCTAAGTTTTCTTACCTGTTTGAGGCAACCGTGGAGGTCCCTGATTTCAAGCCTGATTTCTCTACTAGTATGGCCAGAGTAGTGGTTGAGATGGGCATTTCCTGATTGGCTAGTGATTATGATACATTTATTGTTAAATATTTCAAATATCTTCATATCTTATCAAGTTGCTGTGAGTGTGAGAATTAAGTTAGATGATATAGTGATGGTCACATTCTAAACTCATGACAATGTTACCTATTATTTTTACTGCCAAAAGTCACAATCAGGTAAGAGGAGGAAGCCATCTACCACTTTGACCTTATGTCCTACCTTGCTCCCCTCTTTAGCCTGCCCCAGCCACAGTGGAGCAGTCTTGTGTTTTCTCTACTTTGGGCTCATTCATGCTCAAGGCTTTTGCACTTCCTGTACTTGCCTTTTATTGGTCAAGATAGTTCAACAGCTAGCAGGCCCCAGGGATGTAATCTGCTTTACTCCTTTTGAGTGCCAACTCACTTTATTTCTGAGGATTACCTACTTTTTTAGAACCATCTGTAAACTAGCACACAGCTTGCCTTCTTTTTTGCTTCTCAAAAAAAAAATATACAAAAACAAAAACAAAATACACAAAAAAACCACTCACTTGTTTATTTTAAGAATTTAAGTCTAAACATTATGTATAAGTAGACAGGAATAACATAAGTAATAAACACAGGGAATCTTCTGGATGTCTGTGGATCCTGGCTCATTTTCTTAGGTTGCACATTCAAGGTTTCTTATCTTTGAAATCAGTTTAGTTGGTTTTCTCTCCTGGGGATAATCAGAGGAGATTAAACTTTAGGTTTGCAGGTGGTTGTTTTTGTAGGATTCTCAGCCTTTCCCAGAGCTCACATTCCAATCAGCTCTCCATATACATGACCCTGGAGCTGTGCTCTGACTTTTCTTAGGGAGGAAGGGGCTAACCCCTTAACCCCGCTGAGATCCTTCCCCTGCAGTGTGGGCTGTAGACACTTTGGTCACCTTCAGTAATTACCCTGAAAATGCACTTTGTCTTTCCAAATGATCTCCATTGGCCCCACTGCCTGCTCAGGTGACTCAAATTCTGACCAAGTCCAGAAGAATACATGTGGAAAGACAGTGCTCTATAGAACATGTAGGCTTTGTACATGAAAGAAATGGTTACATCAGAGCAAATCTCTTTACAGGGTCTCAGTTTGCCACCTACAAGAATGGCCACTCTTCCTTTGACACTACATTTAAGAGTCAATTCTTGTTACTTCACTCTTGCAGCCCAAACTATTTAAGGTTTAACAAGTACATCATAAGATTCATGGCTTTCAGAGTACTGGGAACATAAAGGCTAATGGGGCCCATGAGTTCTCAGTGGTCAGTCCAGTATCATTATATTACTCTAACACCAGTGAACCTTGATATTGTCTAGCCTGGTATTTTTTAAAGAGAATTGGTTGGGGCCCAAAGGCAATATTGAAAGTCCTCATTTTTTTCTGAGACTTATAAGAGGGACACATGATCAGTAATAACATAGACCTGCTTTTGCTCCTGCTTGCTCAGACACAGCTTCTAGCTTCTCAGGTGTTTCTTGGGAGGACTCCCTAGAATTCACTTATGTGTTCACCAATCAATCTTTCTATTAACTACAAGTCACTACATAGTTAGCTTCTGTATATTTTCTTTCCCCTGCTCTGGTCCCCTGATCATTGTCTTCAATTTCCAAGGTCACTTAGAGGACTCTTAATGATGCCAATGTTTATATCAAGTGGATCATCACCCTAAGTTGTCTGTCAAGCATAGTCCTTATGGCTTAGGCCAAGGTAAGACATGACACAGTCCTCAGTTCTCTGTTGTATGTATTTCAAATGAAATATAGTTCTTCTCACTAAAAGTGGGCATTAAGGAGGGCACGTGATATGATGAGCACTGGGTGTTACACTGAACTGATGAATCACTGAACATTATATAAAAAACCAATGATGTACTACCTTGGCTAATTGAATTTAATAAAAAAAAAAAACAGAAAAAAACGTCTGAATAAACACTTTTTTTTCCTTTTTATCACCAAAAAACTATTTTAAGTGAATGATCTCCATTCCTTTCCATAATTATGGTCAGGACCCTGAAAGGATCCTAATTTACCCTTTTCCTATGTCCCCTATTATGGTTAGAATGAAGATTTTCAGAAGTGTGAAGATTACAAGGATCTTTGTGGTAAAGACACTGGATGGACAGTAGAGGAATTTGTGAAATACGGTATAACAATAGTAATTTGATTATATAAAGTGTTCTCAGTGAAGTATAGCATGTGATAGGTCTGGTTCAAACTAGGGCTGAAAATATTAAAATAAGAGCACATTTAAACATTTATTTTTATTCATTTGTGTATTAATTTACTTAATTTATTTTGTTCCAAAACTGATTTATAATGAGAGATCTAATTTGGATTTGGTTCGTGAGATAAAGGCCTATTAGTTTATTTAACCCACAAATTCAATGTGATCCGAAAATAATAACCTCTTGGTGACTACAGTGGCTAGACCCTGTCTAGAGGGAAGGATTCATCCCTATATATAGCACCTTAGGAGGGCAGACAGAGAGGGAACAGAGAGTAGGTTGTACAGGATGGTATAGGATTTAGAATCTTTATTATATAAAGAGTTCTTGAAGGGCTCAGGGATATGAGATTAGTCTTGAGAAGAAAAGAATGAGTCTATGTCTGAGAAATGCCTCCAACTATCAAGAACTTTCAAATGGAGCAGGTGACGCTGCTTTCTAAGGCTGAACCAGGATGGGTACCCTAAAGCTACAGTAATGCAGATTCTCATGCAATAAAAGGACAATTTCTAAGCAAAGATTTCAAACAGAACACACACTGTTTTGTGCGGTCCTATGCTTCCCTTCACCAGTGAGGCTCAGACAGAGGCTCAGTGGCCACCTATGATGGTACCATATGGAGAATTTGCCCTCTATGATCCTCTCGGACATGGGTCAGGGAGAAGATGTGGCCTGGATGTTGAGCTAGCCCAAGTGGCAACTATTACTGGGACGGTAGCCCTAAAAGTTCCTGTGCCAATGAAAGGGAGGCAGGTGGTAAACCTAGGAGTAATTTAGAAGGACAGAGAGCCAGGTGTGTCATGAATAGGTCAACAAATATGAAGGGTAGAACAATCAGGAAGCAGGATACAGTAGGGGTGTGTGGAGTCAAATGGGATCTGATTTCATGAATTCAGTCTATTGGTAGTGACATTTTACTAACATGGAAACTGACTTGTTTCACTGACCTGGGTGGGTATTTTTTAAATTAGACATCCACACCTCACAGATTCCTGCTTTAGTGGGAGGTTATATTTCTATAAGCCAATAAGCCAATTTCCTCTTTTTCTTGGCTCTCTTGTTTCTAGCAACAGAATCACTATGAATAACCCTATGACTTCACCCATACCCTTCAAGTTTCTGCATCTTCTCAAAAATAGTACTAGGTTAGGAAGCTGAATGCCTGACCTTAAATGCCCTGATCTTCAGATTCCTTATCTGTAAAAAGAAGGACTTGCAAGAAATTCTGTTTTGTCACTTGCATATATTTTTCCTTACCCCAGGTATCATATTCCACGACACATATTAGCTAATATATTTTTTTCCTTGGCCTCCAAGTGCATTCCTCTGTTTCCCAAATGATATTACAATCTGGTGAACCATTTAAAACATGACTGAGTTACTTCTCTGAAAGTACTGGCTCTAGATGTCATGGGACTCTGGAATGTGGAGATCAGACAGAGCCCAAACAAGATGATAGGAAAGAGGAAGAATGTCAAAAGTGTCTACATAGGGGAATATATCTTCAAGGCCTAGTTTTAAACAGTTTTGTAGGATGAGAATAATGCCTAACTCCAAATAACAAATTCTTATTGTGGGTTCTCCCAAAAGCAGAGTCTGAGACAAGGCAGGGTCTGAGACAAGGAATGTGATCCTAGAGTGCATGTGTGAGTGACAGGGAAAGTGACTTGGAGAGGGAGGATGAGTCCATCCAAAATGCATCCCTGGCTTGGTAACTACCAATGATGACTAGTTACTTGATGCATGGGACAGTCTGAAAAGCCTTATAAAATGCATTTCAGAACTATTCTCCTGGGGGCGGCAGATGTGAGGACTTCTATCCATTAGTTCCCATTTTCCATTTTCAAGGATTACCCCCAGGTGTTCCCCTTCCAGCTCTGTAGAGCTATACATGGAAGTGCTGAGGGATTGCCATAGGCATCCTAAGCTGTAACATTAGTGAAGCTTCAGGACATGAAGCAAGGAGATGAGGAGCTAACAGGTGATTCATGGCTGAGGCTTGACAAGGTCTTCATGTAACTGGTCACCACAGCCATAGGGGAATCAGAGTGAAATAGATAGGACATGTATTAATACACAAGAGTGGTCATATATTTATGTGTAACTCATGTTTCTCTAGATTTCATCCTTCAGGGTATGCAAATAGAGTGACCCCAAATACACTCCCTCTCATTGCTACCCCAAAACTATAGCTCCCAGATAATAATTTCACATGTGCTCTTGTACAAGTCTGATCAGCGCCCCAGAGGATCCTTGGAGCACTCCCGCTTCTCTGGGGGACCACTGGTCACTTTGGGTGCTCCCACCTCTAGTGGGCATCACTTTTACTTCTGCTTTATCACCAGGTCTGCACCTAGATGCCATAATGCCCTTAAAGTCCTTTATCCCCTGCAACTAACCTCAGGGCTTGGTTATTTGGCCAGACTTATTACCAACTATCCATTTTGATGTATCCTTTCCCAAGAGATTTTTCAGTCCTTCAAGGAAATAGATTCTGAAAAGTGGGTCTAAACTGAAAGTGGGTGTAAGCTTACCTAATTACTAGTCTGAACACTTACTGTAGACATAAAAGAAATGTCATTTATGTGATCTATTAAGAAGAGTTCAAAACAGTTGAAGGCAGGAGTGGAGGATAAAGAGAGACAATGGGGGCTGGGTGGGAGGACACAAAGAGTTGGTGCTTAGAAAACAATAGAAGTAAGGGGCACCTGGATGGTTCAGTTGGTTAAGTGTCTGCCTTCAGCTCAGATCATGATCTTGGGATCCTGGGATGGAGCTCCACATTGGAATCTGCTCAACAGGAGTCTGCTTCTCCCTCTCTCTCCTTCTGTTCCTCCCCCCTAGTAGTACTCTTTCTCTCTCTTCTCTCAAATAAATAAATAAAATATTTTAAAAAGGAAAGAAAGCAAAAGAACTTAGAATTTCAAGCCTCTTATATTTTCCCTGTGGTACTATAATAACCTCGTGTCACAAGATGCATGAAAAGAGATTAATGGTCTTGGAACAGATGCTATTCCTGTATAGATTCTGAAAGTCATGTCCTTCAGGTTCTCGAGTTTCTAAGATTTTCCAGAGAAGGTATTTAAGTAACTTGCATTAGCTCTCTAATACTATTAAAATGTGGTCACCGAGATATCCATGCACAGATGAATGGATAAAGAAGATGTAATATATATACGTATACATATGTGTGTATATATATACACACATGTGTATATAATGGAATATTACTCAGCCATCAGAAAGGATGGATACGTACCATTTACATTACATGGATGGAACTCAGGTGTATTATGGTAAGTGAAATAAGTCAATCAGAGAAGGACAATTATATGATTTCACTCATATGTAGCATATAAGAAACAGCACAGAGGATCATAGGCAAAGGGAAGGAAAACTGAATAGGAAGTCAGACAGGGAGACAAACCATGAGAGACTCTCAACTCTAGGAAACAAACTGAGGGTTGATAGAGGGGAGGTGGGTGGGATAACTGGGTGATGGGTGTTAAGGAGGGCACGTGACGTGATGAACATTAGGTTTTAAACACAACTGGTAAATTGTTGAACATTACATCTTAGACTAATGATGTACTATATGTTGGCTAACTGAATTTAAATTAAAAATAATAATAAAATAAACAGTGCTCACTATCCAGAATTCCTTACAAATGATTACTCTAAAGTTCATATCATATCCTGAGCCCATTTCCAAATCAAAACCCAATGGAGAAGGAGGATAGCTGCTATATTCTACGTCCCCTTTGGAGTTTATGGATATGCTTTGACTGATTAAACTAGGTGGTTACCCTTCCCTGCATCTCAATTTCTCATATTTTTTGAGAGCCAGGGATGAGTTGTTACTCAGTCATTCCAGTGCAGCTAATTTTGGTTCCAACAGAAAACACAAGGAAAAGCCATCAACTAGTCTTTTAACCTGCAAAGCCTTCTCCCCTAGGTGCCCGCTGTTCTCACTCAGAGTGTCCTCAGGGTGGTGGGGCTTGGTCTCTTTTCAAAGTCACCTAAATCTTGGTGAGAACTGAGCTAACTTACCTTCTTATACTCCTTCCTTGTTGGAGGGTATGAGTGAGGTAGAGAACAGCGCAGAGGCAGAGAGCTATGAAGGAGCATCTTTAGGATCAACAAGAAACTGTTAGGAAGGGGATGATAGGATACAAAATACTGGAGGGTGAGACAAGTTTTTGTTTTGTTTTGTTTTTATTTTTTGAGAGAGAGAGAGAGGTGGGGGAGGGGGACAGAAAGAAAGAGAGAATCTTAGGCAGGCTCCATACTCAGCATAGAGCCTGACACGAGGCTTGATCTCACAACCCTGAGATTATGACCTGAGCTGAAATCAAGAGTCAGATGCTTAATTGACTGAGCCACCCAGATGCCTCTTGGGGGTTAAGACAAGTTTTCAATAAAAACTCTTCCTGTTTCTTTGTAAAGGCACTGAGCTCAGCTCAGCCATTTTTGTCTGTCGATCATGGTTGCTGAGCTAGTAGACACTTGGATAGAAGTGGACCTATTATCCTCATTTTATATATGAGAAAATAAAACCACGAATTAGGATGTTAACATTTTTTTCCCGGGATCACACAGCTATTAAGTGGGAGGGTCAGACTTGCAAACTAGGATTTAAACTATTTTTATTTTATTTTATTTATTTATTTTGAGAGAGAGAGAGAGAAAGAGTACATGAGCAGGGGAAGGGGCAGAGGGAGATGGAGAGAGAGGATCTCAAACAGACTCAATTCCGAGCGTAGAGCTCATGGGTTCTATCCCATGACCCTGAGATCATGCCCTGAGTCTAAATCAAATGTCAAATGCTCAACTGACTGAGCCACCCAGGTGCCCTGAACTAGTTTTAAAACCATTTTAAATCTGGCTTTATATAAGCCTGTCTGACCCCATGGCCCAACTCTTAGCTACCAACTAAACTGACCTGGCATATCCACTTTAATTGTTTGCTTTGAATTGTAGCAGATACCGCTCTGGACTTTGAATGCACAGAGGTAAATGGTAAGACAGATTCCTTTGGTTTTCTGAGAAGAAAAGACAAGAAAATCAATCATTGTAAGATGAAGGAAGGGGACTACAGATTCAGATAAACCACTATTGAAATAGAGCAAATGAACAACCATATAATGCACTGTAAGCATTGTGGGAAAAAAGGATTTAATTAGGAATTAGTCCATTGTTTGAGATGTATGGAAAGGACTCTGGGCTCCTCATCAATTCCCATTTGCCAGAATGATCCTTGATTTATGCCCTATGGGGTTGTGAATCCTTCCTTGCCAGTTCTGTCCCTCCTGGGGACTACAGTCTAATTTTTTATAACTAGCTATTGGTGGAAGTGTCACCAGAGATGGGCTATGGCCACCTGGCTAGACCACCAGACACTTCCTCTCCTGGGTGTCCATGGCACTTCTTACATGTTCCATGTATATTTGCTTCCCATTCAGCTGGTTCAGTGTGTAACCCCTGCTGGTTTGGGCATAAAAATGGGAAAATGCAGAAACCCACCTCCCCTGCAACATACAAAAGAAGCCTGGAATCATTGCCTGTTTTCACTGAGGCACTTGGGGTCTTTATAAGAATGAATAGAGTTGTTACTTCAAATAATGCTTAAATCATTCAGTATTGGGGGATTTGAGTGGAAGAGGAGGAAAATTAAAGTGCATGATTAAAATTAACAATTAAAATGAAAACTAGATGATTTTCAGAAAAATGCACAAGTGAGCAGATGGATGAATGAATGTGGTCAGATGTTGAAGGAACCCTCTGACATGGTGGCCACAGGAGAACTTAAGCTCCACGACTAGATAGGACTCTGTCCATTGCTGTCCTCGCAGCCTGCATGCCATTCCATAGAGATGCTCAGTAGCAAGTCTGGTTCAGTGAAGGACTCAAGTGAGCGAGGCTTGGATAGTATGAACTAAGGAAAATTAAAAGTCAGTAGAGAGAGTAGACTTGGCACTAAGAAGGTCAGAGTCCGAGTGCTCTTGGCAAAATAGTTCAGCCCCGTCAGGGTAATGTAGAACAATATTGGTGTATGAAGGACTAGAGCCTCATATCCTGATTCCCAGGCCTGGTCCAATTCAGTATGGCCACAGGAATTTCACTTCTACTCTTCTCTGAGCCTCAGTTTCCCTCATCAGTCAAGTGAGATTGGATTAGGTGGTCGCTGAGAACACTTAGAGTCATGTGATTAGACAGAGTTGGGGAAAACTCAGAAAAAGCCAGGATCCACGTGAGAAGGAGGTGGGAAGTATTCTGAGGTGGGAAGGAGGGTGTGGCACCTTTGAAAGGCCCCCATCTTTTGTCTCCATTTTGCCCCATGTTCCTCCCCTCCTCTCCACTCTCAAGGGCTCTTTTCTTGGCCTCTAGTCTTCCTGGTGCCTATGTTTCCTGGCATCACGGTTGGCAGGCACCCATTGGAGCAGCACAGAAGGGGCATCTCTGAGCAGAGCAGATGAGGACAGAGGGCACAGACCTTGACGTGGAGACAGGCTGCACCAGGCCAGAGTCAGAGGGCAATCTGTGTCTTGGCCAGAGCCAGGAAGTAGCAGAGGCAAGCCAAATGAACACCCTAGGTCCCTCTGGACTCCAACCAGCCTGGAAATTTTCACGAATGCTAAATCCACTTGCTACTTTACAGGAAAACTGACCCTTGAGCCATCTTTCCTTTAGCAGTCCCAGTTTGTTTTTCCAGTGACCTTCTGCCTTACCCATCACTGCAATCTGCCCTCGGGCATATGGAGCTGAACTGATGATCTTGTTGAGTACCCAGACACACTCACATAGAGACAGGAGTGAAATCACATGACCACAAACACCCACACTCTCCCATAGGCCAAAACACATTTGTGTGCTTCCTGGCCTCACCCCCAAAATAAATTTCTGGTCATTGAAATTTAAAAAGAACTAAGAAAATTCCAAAGCAGAGTTTCTTGCCATATGTATACCTAAATTCAAGACCCATCCTCACTCTAATTCATCATCGTCATCATTTTGTAGAGTAAACTCATTACAGTGATGGTAAACTTATCTTGGCATTTCAGATTTCATTTTCCAAGAATTTCCATGGAATCCATCCATTTCCATGATGCAATGAAATCATCTGGCAGAGACTGGAAAGATGTGTATTAAGTATATACCACTTTCTGTATCATCGTTACTTTTATTTATGATCACCAACAATGACAGACATGAGGTTTGTGTTCGAACACAAAAAGTAGTAGGACGAACACCAGGCTTGGATACAGAAGCCTTGGTTCAAGTCCCCATTTCCAGCTATGCGGTTTTAAACAGATAGTATAATCCCTTGGAACTTCAGTTACCTCCTAGCGAAATCCAGAATAACAAAATCTACCTCAAAGGTTTAAAATGAGTTTTAAGAGAAACATTATAAGTGAGAGTACTTGGCACAAGCAGATATTCAGTCACATGTGCATCAACTACGATTCAACCACACTCATGCAGAGTTAATACATCTGAAGGTTTTGAAAGCCTGACTAACCATTTTCCCCCCTTGGTCTTGTTGATAACTATTGTTCAAGATGACATTTGTGAAGCACTGCAGGATTATGGTGTGTTCCACGAGTACCCAAATGAAGATAAAACCATATGGTTTTTATATTGCAGGAATTACTATTTTCAAGAAATTAGCAGGCAATAAAATAATTTGTGTATGAGGCAATGCTCAGATTTCAGATAAGGAATGCAGCCAATTAACCAGAAAATTCAGTCTTACTGACACAATCATTTCCATGTAAAGAGCCACACCTGCCAAACTCAGAAAAACAGATTCTTTGTGATTTTTTCCTGGAGTTCTAGGATTGAAGAGCTGCCATGGGGAAAGGAAATGCTCTTTTCAGTTCTCTTTAATTCTTTTGACCCATATTCATCAAGATATTGAGCATTTTCAGAATGACTGGACTTCCTCCCTCATTCTCTACCCTAGTCACTCTGCTACCCAGAGGCTGATGAATGGGACACAACAAAGTTCACTTTTCACTGAGAGACCAACTGGGTTTTCCTTTGAATTTGATGCTCAACAATGTTTGTAGCCTTAATTCTGCAGTCTCCCATTTAAAGTCATAATTAAAAAAATGTTTTGAGATTTCACCCTGCCTGCAGAAGCTTCTGACAAGATAGCCAGAGAGGTACTTATGTGACCCATATGCTCCCTGCAGCCAGGGTCCTAATGGGACTGGGCCATGGCTGGATAGGAACCAAGTTGACTGGAGGAATATGTTCATGGCTTCTTCATCATCATCAGGGCAGCTCACACCTAGAAAACAGGGGTTGCTATACCCTTCTGGATCAGCAAGAGATGTTAAGCCCCCTCTCAACTTCCTTTCTGCCTCTTGGCTCCCTTTGAAAGACAATCCAGTTATTATCCCTTGATAGAGCCGGGTCTGATCAGGAAATAATTTTTAACAGTGACAGATGAAGTGCTGTGAGAAATAGAGACATCTCCTTCAAGGAAACTCTTCAGTCTTCCTAGATACAAAGGGAGACAGGAAATTCTTTTCTTTCTTCTTTGATTTTTTATTTTTTTGTGTGTTGGCATGGACATGTCTTTAATAAACATGCATATAGTTTAATTTTCCAGATAATAGCATAGTTCATCTGAAACTTTTGATTTTTGAATCAATTTTGTGTACAAAACATAAATACAAACAACTAGATATAGTTAGGTATCTCAGAAATTTTAAACATTTATTAAACCTCATTGTTCAGATTTATATCATTTTTGGGGACTTGAGTAGATATATTTCACCTCCCAACTTTGTAATCTTAGATCAACTACCTCAAATGTGATAGAACCTAGACTCTCTAATATTGGGATCCAATAACACTTTTGTTTGTGGTTCGTGTAGTTAAAACAAAACAAGCAAACAAAAAACCAACTTGAGAATCCATATTGTTTATCTAACCTGACAATCTGTGCCCTTTACTTGGAAAATATAGCTTATATTTAATGTAATTACTATATAATTGAGTTTATATCTGCATTTCTATTATTTGTTTGCTATTTGGTTTATCTGTTTTCTGTTCTTTTATATTTTACCCTTTCTTGCCTTATCCTGGATTGAAAATATATTATTATTATTCCATTCTTCTGTGAACTTTTTTTTTTTTTTTTTACTATTTTTTAGTAATTATCCTAGGGATTACAACATGCAGCCTTGATTTATTCTGGTCAAAACAGATTATTACTTTAGCTACTTCCTCAACACTGCCAGACCCTTCTGATTTTATCACTTCCCTTTCCTAAGCATTATTTTTGTTACAGATTTTAGTTTGATGTATATTTTAAATGTATAAAATATTGAAATCATTGTTTTGAAGAATGATGTTAATTTAGCTTTGCCCACATATTTACCTTTTTTGGTGTTCTTTACTTTTCCTGCAGTTGCAGTTTTTATCTGGAATGTTCTTTCTTTTGTTTGAATAACTTTTGTTGTTGTTATTTCCTATAGTGCAAACCTGGTAATGCAAACTCTGGTATGTTAGTTTCTGAAAAAATATTTTTCTTGCAGTTTACAATGTATTTTCACTGGTTATAGAGTTCTGTTAGATATTTACATTCTTTCAGTACTTAGCTGTGTTTCCTATCCCCTCATTGTCTCCTGGCTTTCATCATTTCTTTTGAGAAGTCAGCTGTCAGTCTTACTGATGCTCTTTTGAAGGTACATGTCTTGGTATTGTTAAGATTTTCTCTCTGCTTTTGGTTTTCAGCAGTTTGGCCATTTTGTGCTGGACATGTTTTGTTTTTTATTTGTCTTGCTTGGGTTTCACTGAGCTTTTTGAATCTTTGTGTCTTTTATTAGTTTTTGAAAATTCTTGGCCATTATTTCTTCCAATATTGCTTCTGAGCCATTATCTCTTTTTACTCCTTCTGGCATGCCAATCATATGTATGTTAGCCTTTTGACATGTTCCATGTGCCCCCTACAGTCTTTGCATTCTTTCTTTCCCTCACTCAACCTCAGTTTAGACACAGCAAAACATTTGGATCAAAAATATCTTAACTGTTATTGAGTCAATTTATTGAATTCTTAATTTCAGACATTTGCACTTTTAAATGTCTACTTGACGCCTTTAACAAAATACAAATTCAAATTGCCTGTGAAATTTCTGCATACTTCCAACTCTTCTGTCCATCTTTTCCTCTATTTTCTTGAAAATATTAATTGTATTTATAGGCATACCTCATCTTACTGCACTTTGTTTTATTGTACTTTGCAGATGCAGTGTTTTTTGCAAATTGAAGACTGATGGTAACCTTACATCAAATGAATCCATTGGCACAATTTTTCCAACAACATTTGCTCATTTCATGTTTCTGTGTCACATGGTAATTCTCAAATATTTCAAATTTTTGATTATTATTATATCTGTTACCGTAATCTTTGGTCAGTGATCAACTCATTGAAAGCTCAGATGATAGGTAGCATTTTTAAACAATAAAGTGTTTTTTTACAAGATAGGTATTAGGGAGGGCACGTATTGCATGGAGCACTGGGTGTGGTGCAAAAACAATGAATACTGTTACGCTGAAAAGAAATAAAAAAAATAAAAATTAAAAAAAAAAGGTAGGTACTTTTTTTAGACACAATGCTATTGCACACTTAATAGACTACAGTGTAAAGTAAATTTAAATTTTATATGCACTGGGAAATCAAAAAATTCATTTGACTTGCTTTATTGTGATATTTGCTTTATTGCCATAGTCTGTAACTAAGCCCACAATATCTTTGAGCCATGCTTGTATTTCAAAGCCCTTAACTGCTAACTCCAATACCTGAATTATCTCTGGATCTGTTTCCGTTTTAGAATGTAGATTGTGTATAAAACAACAACCACAGATACTCTAGATGAAATTAATTTCTACCCAAGAAGACCCACCTTTCCTCTATTAGGTAGAACAGACAAGTCACTGATCTCAGGACAATCAGGGACTGAGCTTAGTCCAGGTTGGGTTGCAGTTGTAAAACTCAATTCTCTTAGGATTTTCTTTTGTTTGTCAGTTGTGGATCCAGGCTTTTGATTGAGAGCCTTAGTCCTAGAAAACTGTGGAGATTTGGTTCTGCCTTCACAGATTTTCAGCATAGCTCTTTAGCCTGTCCCTATATAGCTTCACAATTTGGCAAATGTCTTGAGGCAGGCCTCTTCCCTTATGGTCTTTGTTTCCTCTGCACCATGTGTGAAATTTCACTTGTCCTATTTGAAGCTTTCTGCCCAGTTCTGTAGGCTTCCTTGTAGACTCACAACTTAGTAAATATTCCATGTAGCCATGCCTTTGAAGACTTCTGAATCTTCTAACAAGTAAATTCTGGTCCATATGACTGTCAAATCTTATTTTGATGCTTTTCTCTTTCCTTCTGCAGATGCTTTCTATCTTGGAAAAAGTAATTCTCATTCCACCACTAAATTTGTCAAATGCCCCCTTTGAAAAAAAAAAAATGACTGATGCTCACTGGATCACCATGAAATGATTTCTTCTTTCTGGAATTTTAGTTGATCTAGTATACATTGCTTCCACAGATATTTCATTGTTTAAATTTGTGACTTTTTTGGGTAATTTTGTGGCTCTTTTTGTCCATGGCATTGGGAACAATGACCTGCTGTGGCCTATTACTTTCTTCCCAGAACACAAAATCATAATTATCTGAACCATGTTATGATTGGTTGACTCTAATCATTTTCAGTCTCTTCTATTATAATGAAGCATGGGTACAATAGTGTATGAATAAACTAAAGACAGAATCTGCACATTTTTTTAAGTCCTCCAATCTCTCAAAATTATAGTTCTATTATTTTGATAGGCACCCAGTCAAAATTTAATGCCAGTTTTCTTTCTAACAAACTAAACATCTATTCAATAGCTAATATCAATTCCAAGATAAATTTGGGGTTTTAATACTTAACAACTGAATATTTTGCTTCTAACAGCTTGCAAGAATATCTCTCTAGAATAATATGACTATCAGCAACTTTTTTGGACTTTTTATCTATATTTGACCTTTAATAGACACCATTAATAGGGAAAACTACATAATATGGACACTTCTATGACATTTTTAATATTAAACCTATATCCTTGCATCTTAACACAACTATAAAAATAAGTGTTAACTATCTGACAGATTATAGAATACTTTTGAGGGCTCTAAACTAGATCATGTTCTGGTTTCTCTTGTTTTTGGCTTACTGTTTGACTAAATGTAATCATCTTCAGATGAACAAGATGCATGTGCTGATGTAATAAAGAGTAGAAAGTAAATTATGATTTTATACACTGATAATATGGTTTCATTGTCACAAATCTGAGATGATCTCAAAAGTTGGATCTAGACCTTAGTAAAGAAAGTCAAGTTCAACAACAAGATTATCTCATTGGCACATTTTTTTCAAATTTCAATTGGTCTCTATCAACATACTCCAAATTGAAGAATAAATTATTTAATTTAGGGAGATGTATTTAGCAGTTATTTCAACCTGGATTTTCTAGGAGTCAGGACATCCCAAATTAGTCATTCTAAAGAAGCATTATTAAGACTTTGTTTATTTATTTATTTATTTTAAACAGACAAATTGAGCAACTGGTTGGAATTTTTTTTCAGTGGTAACTAATTTTGGCAAAAGCTTTAAAATGAAGCATTTTGAGAAATCAGTTGAGCTCTTTCATGTGCTGGAATCTTATCCAAAATGCCTTTGAGGAGCTGGCAGATGGCAGGCAAAAGGCCTGGGAGGCTACTCAACCTTCCCATCAAGATCTGGAGTATATGCATTTGCTCTCAGATACTTCCATCAACACTAACTCTTCAGTCCTCATCGAGTGCAACCTTGAATTGTCTGCTATCTGACATCAAATAAAATCTTGGTTGACAAGAAAGATTTTAAAATCTGTTTGGTTTAAGTTTGCTTATCTGAAAGAATGTGTCATTTATTCTTTGTGATGCCCCAAAAACCCAAAAAACCATAAAAAACAAACACAAAAAGCCCTCAGGAGCAAATATGAACTCTTTTGCTATATTTATGCCAGCATTTATGGTCTATGTATCTGTCTTCTTCCTTGTCCTGGTCTGATTTTCTACTTCTCCATTTTTCTTTGTTCTTATTTAGTCTTTACTTCATTGAGTACATTTGTGCTGTAAGCTACCTCAAGTGTTTTTGAGCATGAGATGACACATAAATACATATGTAGACTGAATGTAAAATTCCTTTAATCTGTGGTATCTTCACAACTCTGTGATTCTCATCAGTTTTGACTGATGTTCAAATGGTACAAATACCTGTTCACTCTAATCCTAACTCTAGTGGGAACTATCTGAATAAATTCCCCCTTTGAATGATGAAGAAGAGGTTATATATTTTTCTGAGCTTCTAGTTCTCCCAATGCTTCTTTACTTCTGTCAGGGTTTGTTGTTATGGACACTATGGTTTTGGGGTTGCGTACCCCTATTTAATACAGTCACCAAAACTATCTCTCTCTCTCTCTCTCTCTCTCTCATCTATCCTATCAAATCTGGAGGCAGGCTAGACCTAGTGAACCAGGAAGCAGAGACTTGGGGCTAATCATGTCCTCAGGACTTTATCTGCATAAAGCCCTTTCAAAATGACACTGAAAGGGGAATGTAAAATAATGGTAAGATTCTAGAATGATTAGATGCTACTCCCCTGAGCATCTCTGAGATGGGTGTTGACCCAGATACAGAAAGAAGGTGCCAGTAGGAACTGAAGGTGCTGTTTTGGTTGAACCATCTTCCATGATGAAATCTGGGCTGTGAAATTGATCCTTGAAAACCAGATGTCAAAATTCACCCCAGAATTAGATGTGAGGCCAAACTTGTGCAAACCCTACCACACAGTGAAGAAGGGGGCACCACAGTGGCCTAGCAGGGGACCAAGGGAGCAACATTTTCATTATGGCACCAGAGTAGCAGAAGTGGGGAAACACTTCCCTTGAAAGACCTGTGGATATTACTTTGCCATGAGGAGACTAGAAGAGAAAAGAATTTAAGCACAGGTCAAATAACAAGTGAAAACAGCAGGAAATAACTGGTTTCTGAGTGCAGATGAGATTCTCCTGATGTCTCATAAGAACTGCCAGCAGAAGCTTCAAGAAGAGGCATCCACAGCAGGTGTGAGAAATCAGAGTGATTTTACTAGTATCATTGGTGAGAGTTAAAGTGAGAGGTATCTGGGGGCACCTGGGTGGCTCAGTGGTTTAAGCCTCTGCCTTCAGCTCAGGTCATGATCTCAGAGTCTTGGGATGGAGCCCCACATCGGGCTCTCTGCTCAGCAGGGAGCCTGCTTCCCCGCCCCCCTGCCTGCTTCTCTGCCTACTTGTGATCTCTGTCTGTCAAATAAATAAATAAAATTAAAAAAAAAAAAAGCGAGAGGTATCTGGTGTCCTCTCTGTCCAGGGTTTTGACCAGTCAAAAATTAACACTGAGACTTGAGTCAAATGGGATCAAAACAACAACTTTGTTGTCCAGATGATAAAGCTTCCCAGAAACTGTTCTGGGGATGCAAATGAAGTAGGAGGCCAAAACTGGGATTCCTATCCCCACCTTTTGAATTGAACTAATTGGCTTCCACTATGACACCACCCCTCCTTCTCACCCAGGCACTGGCAGAGAAGAAAAAGAGAGCAAAGATCTCATCACTTATCTAATGTGCAGATGAGTGCAAGGCAGGTCCACCACAGAAGAAGAAAGTGTGCAAGAGAGTTTCTTGGTTTTGAAGCAAAGTCACCTTACCTAGTAGCTCAGGCAGTGTGGTACACTGGCAATCAGCCCCCTCACCAATTAGATAATGACTCCTTCTCTCTTTTTTTTTTTTAAGATTTTATTTATTTGACAGACAGAGATCACAAGTAGGCAGAGAGGCAGGCGGGGGGGAGGGGGTGGGGAAGCAGGCTCCCTGCTGAGCAGAGAGCCTGATGTGGGGCTTGATCCCAGGACTCTGGGATCATGACCTGAGCTGAAGGCAGAGGCTTTAACCCACTGAGCCACCCAGGCGCCCCATGACTCCTCTTCTTTAAGAGGAGAGCTAGCAAGGCGTGCAAAGAAAGCCTTAAGAGGCAACAAGAGTTCCTTTTTCTATGGGTCAAGGCAATCATTTGGTTAGAAAGAGAGAAGGCTTCCTTCTTGTATGAATGCTACCTCACTGAGCCCATTGGCTGGTGGGACCTGGCAACCTTCAGGTTATATGCAAACGAAGGTATCTATCTTAGGCATGTCTATGGGGACAGTGGTTACAAGGTTGTACACAATCAAGAAGGCAATGGCTGGCCTGTGAACAACTGCCCAGTGGTGCTGGAGCTCTGTCTGCTGTAACCAAGGTCACAGTGGCCAACATTGGAAGGTATGACCTATGCTGTTTACTTGATGCTCCCCCTCGTTGAGCTGTAGCATTTTGGACTCTGAGTCAGTCTTTGTGGTGAAATTTTATGTTGTCAATATAATCACAGAGGCATTTCTTCAAAGTCATCCTATGGGGGTGGTAATGGAGAAAAGATTTCTGAGGACACCCTGTACAGGCAAAGGCTAAGAAGCATACATAGTGAGTGTGGGGATGGCAGAGCTATCTGTACCATAGGTTCTGGGTGTTTGTGATACGCATGCCTTGAAAAATCCCCTAGTCTAAGTCAATACTATTGCTTATAAGTGTCCCTATCCCTCTTGTAATAAAGCCCTACTGAGAAGCATACACTTCAGATTCAGTTTAAATCACATAAACTGACCATGTGATGTGGGGGCAAAGGACAGAGCTTGATAGTGATTCAGATTCCTGCCCCAGAAACATTATGGGTTACCCTATATCTTTCAGAGTCACTGGCAAATGGACACAACTAGGGACTGTAGGTCTGTAAGTGACAAGAATTGTTGGAGATGAGGAATGAGTCCTGGAGGATGGAACAGTGTGGGAGGTCAGCATAAACGTAGGCATGGAATGCAGACAACAATCCACTCTCTTTCCAGAGGAAGACCTTATTCTGAGAAAATGTGGAGTCAGGAGAGACCCCCAAAGCAGAGCCCTGGCAGGATCTGGTAGATCACCCCATCAGCTGTGGGAGGTGTGTTCTGAGCCTGGCAAGGGGAGGATGTGTACAAACAAGGCAAAGTGTTTTAAGTATGTTAATGATACCAAATTATATATTCCATAATATTTCTTTCCTTTAAATTATTACTATTATCATGTAGACTATTTGCACAACAATATTCAATTGCTAAAATTAATCAGTTGGATACAGTGCTAAGTGTTGTTTCGCCTACTTGAAACCCCAAAAGTAAATCTGGAGAATATTGCCTCAAAATGGTCCAGGTCTTTATTTGGTTGTTGACCTCCATCCATTCTTTTGTTTTGTTTTGTTTTCTGTTTACATTTGTTTCTTGCTTGGTTTGGTTTGGCTTAGTTTGATTTGGTGTGATGCTGGCATTCAAGTTTTTCAAAGCCATTTCTCCACCATCCACTCTCCACATGGAATCCATCCAGCTGAGACCCTTGCCCCAGGAGCCAGTGCTGTGGGAGTCCTGCCTTCTTGATCTCACAGTATCTGTCTTCTTTTCAGGAGAGTTAAATGTTAACATTGTCCGGAGCATTTGCCTTTCAGGAAGATTAATGGAGTTCACTGCGCCGCAATTAAGCTCATCTGGGAGGGGCAGGCCAGAACTAAGCCGTGTCAACACAGCCTAAGGGCAGAGGAGAACCAAATTGATTACGCAGGTTATTTCCACCCTCCCCTTCCCTCCCCCTGACATTTTCAATTGTAATAGAATGTGGTGTCTGTATGAAAGGGGAGCGCAGCTCCTGGATGGCTCAGCCGGTTAAGCATCTGCCTTTGGCTCAGGACATGTTCTCAGGGTTCTCAAGCCCTCCATTGGGCTCTGTCATGCTCAGTAGGAAGTCTGATTCTGCCTCTCCTCTGCCCCCTCTCCTGCTTCTCTCTCTCTCATAAATAAATAAAATCTTAAAAGAAAAAAACATGGAGGAAGAGCAAGCTTATGAAGGACTGCTTTAAGTGCTAGCCCTTAGGAGATGCTAAAATGTACCAAGAGAGCCAGCAAAATGGACACACTTGGGTTTCCCAGGGAGAAAACCCCAAGGAGTTGTCAAGGATGTGGGAAGGGGATGCAGGTACAGACAATGTAAGACTCCCCAAACCCAAGGCCTGCTTGAGTGTCCTTTCCCTTGATTGCTTTCCAGAGATGGTGAATCTGTACAGGAGGTGATACATTTTCCTAAGGGAAGGTTATGCAAATTGTTTTGTAAGAAGAGAGGCAGAGGGCCTCTGCAGGGGTCACCCTCCTCTATCCTTTCCTCAGTCAGCAACAACTATTAACTCAAATAAATTACAAAATAAATATTCAAAGGAAGATACCCCAAGTATTATGCTGCCAGGGACATCTGTACTGAATTGCATGTCCAGCATCTTTCCTGCTTGGGAACCTTCTTCTGTCTTCTGAAGTGTATGGGGATAGCTTTCAAACAGATCTGCTTTTACCTTCCATATAATAACAGCCTCTGCATGGTGATGGTGGCTTTAAAACTCCTACTTCCCTAAGATGCCCCTATTTGCTAATATTTGGAAAGTTTTTCTCAACATTTCCCTGGGACTTTTCCTCTGTCTTAAGGGTCTCTCTGTTTAAATGACATTGTGGTAAGGCAGCCAACTTCAGGGAGGTTTCTAGCTCTCCCTGATTTAATAAAAGTGGGAAGAGCTATTTGCTAACTGTGGGACTTGAAATGAGCCACTTGTTGGGCCTCCATGTTCTCTTTACAAATGCATTACTATTTCAAGCTATCAAATTTAATTCCCTCAATCGCCCAGTCTTGCAGGATTGTCATATAAGATGTAAAATGCTGACCTATTAAATAAACCTAATTAAATGAACATAAGCTGCTGTTAACACTACTGTCATTGCTAATAGCAATAATAATGAGATTAATAGTGGTTATTTTGCGAGCATTATGGAAGTAATAAGATACTCTTGGACAATGACTTGGTAGTCCAATATACAAGATAGATAGATAGATAGATAGAAGATAGACAGATAATAGATAGATAGATCCATCACAAAATGGTGCTATCTGTCCCCCTTTTACACCTCCTTTCAATATAGCACTTTATGAATGGTTGCTATGGATTAAATGTTTGCATCCATCCCAAATTTCACATGTTGAAACCCTAATCCCCAGTGTGAAGGTATTTGGAGATGGGACATTCAGGAGGAAATCGGGGCATGAGGGTGAAGCTGTCATGATGGGATGAGTGGCCTTATAAGAGACGCAAATTGAATTTGCTTCCCTCTCTGCTCTCCAGCAAGTGAGGACAAAAGGAGAAGACAGTCATCTGCAAACCAGACAAAGTGCTTGCACCAGACACCAGATCTCCACTGGCACTTTGATCTTAAACTTCCTAGCTTCCAGAACTATGAGAAGTAAATGTCTGTTGTCTAAGTTTCCCAGTTTATGGTAATAAGCCAAACTGACTAAAATGATGGTTATGTGCTATAGAATGTCATGCAGTAAGACATTCTGGCTGATCTTAGGGCCTACATCACAGATGCCATGGGCAGTCCCTCTCCCCAACTCCTCCCTTCTTACCCTTTACTATAGATGAATTTTCTTTTGTGGTTCAGTGATCCTGGCAGGTGGATATGGGTGACCCTTCCCCTGTGTCCATGTAGCCATGGATATACAAAGGATGGGGTTCCTGATAGTTGTCCCACCCATATCTGCTAACTGGGGAGTCCCCAGCTGAGGACAAATCACAGGACAGGAGAATGAGACTCCTAAGAAAGAATTTCCTCTAAGGGACAAGGCAGTCTTAACTTAAAAAACTAGACTCAGCACCAATGTCTAAATCATGAGAAGGAAGAAGGGAAAACAGGCACAGTATGCTGCCTGAGCTAGAACTTCCAGATCCAGATGAGCATGTGTGTCCTATGAACACAAGTCAGGTGTGTGATACAGTTATTTCAATATAAACACTGCCACTCTTTGATGCTTAAGCAGCAAAGTGAAACACAGAGGGGTGTTATCCTTCTCGTTGTACAAGGTCAATAAGGAGGACCTCTGGTTTTGCTGTCTCAGGTTCATCATCATTTGATATGGCAGATCTCCTGAGTAACTGTCACCCAGGCCTCTAGTTTCAGAGTCTTATCTCAAAGGGAGGCTGCACTCCTTGCTTATAGAAGATTGGCTAGGATTGATTTGCAGTCATGGGATATTCTCTAGGATAGTAGGCCAGAGGAATCCTGAAATGAGCCAGAAATTCTAACTAGGAAAGAAGATATGGTTTCAAAGAATGTTAGTTTGGGCATAAAAACATGTGAGATTTAACTAGTACTTGCTACTTGAAGAATTCTATAGCACAAGGTGACCAGTTCCCAGTTTGCCCAGGACCAAGGGCCTGAGGGTTTCCCAGGATGTAAAATGGGAAGTTTTATATTAAAATATCTCCATGTACATAGATATAGATATAACAATAAAAATAACCAGACTATATGTGATACTGTACAACACTCAGTGTGGAAAGGTTCATCCTCTTCTTCACTTTCACTTGTCATGTCTTGGACTTTACTTATATTAAGGAAATACCCACCCAGATTCTCAAGTGGGTTAGTCCACAGAACTAACCTGCAGAACGAGGTGGACTATTTGAGAGCTGAGCTGGAGAAAAGATGGATTCCCAACAGGAAAGAATAGGACTCATTGTGTAAAGTCTCTAGCACCTAGAATTGTACCCCCCCCACCCCGCAACTGCACAGCACAAGCTTCCTTCCTCTTGCTAGGATATGGCAAAATGGATTCTTTCTTAAAAGGAGAAAAAAGAGCCCCCAACAGAAACAGATCTCCATTCAGGGTAAGGAATGCTTTCTAAAATTTTCTATATCACCCCATTCAGAAACCCTCCAAGAGGCAGGCTGATTTTCTCCCTTGCAGAAACCATTACTATGAGGGTTTAATGCAGGACCCTAAAAACCTCCCATTTCCAAATTGAACAGTTTATCTTGTAGGTGGGATTTTGTTTTCTTTTCATGCTGGACCTAAATTTGGCATCCTATGGAAGCTTTATTGCACAGCATTACTTGAAACTTCAGCCAAATCTCCCAATTCAAGAATGGCAGCTGGAAAAAGTTGAATGAATGGGCTATTTTTTTCTTTCTTTCTTTCCTTCTCTTAACTCCATATGTTTCTCAATTTCTGGCTCATAAATTTAATTAAATAAATATTTTTAAATACAGAAGATGGAGTGTGTGAGAGCTTGGTACATATGAAACAAGCTTCTAAATCTATGGGTGTCCTTTTGGGAGCCAGTGTTGTGTGTTTAGGGAGAAAGGTATTGCAAAGCCTCCGCAGGCAAGATGAATTGGGATCCTTCTGAAAGAGAAGAAAGATTTTGGTACTGAAACATAGAGAAGCCATGGGAATATGGAGAGCCTTAGGTGGTAACACTTTTATTATAAACTTGCAAATATGTTTGTGGAAAAAGATATATCTATAGTTGGATTAACTTCAGGGGAGGGAGAGTAAATAAACATACATTGCATATTTACTTGATGTTTACTAGAGACCTGTGTTGACCTCAGCAGCATTACCAGAGCCCCAGGAAAACACTTAAGCTTAATTTTGGAGATAACTGAAACAAAGCTTTAGAGTAATGTCTCAAAGGGATACCCAGGAGGGGCAGTAAGCCTGATGCTCTAACTTGATGCTAAAGAAAGAACTAATTCAAGTATTCTTTGACTGTATGCTCAGGCCAAACAATGAAAGAAGTCTAAACCATTGTTGTACTTATAAAGTGAGATTTCCTTTTCACAGAGGCATGGATTAGCAATCTGAATCTAGTCTGTGTGAATTTTAGTAATGATGAAATAAGTAAATATGGTAAAAAATAATAAGATTCAATGTCCTTGTTTCCAGGACAGGAAGTAACATGGTAAGGAAAATAGATAAAAAATCTGGTGGTATTGGATTGGAACTGGAGCTCTCAGTCAGACTTTATGGCATTTATTACAGAGAGAGACAGAGAGAGATGGATGTGGATATAATATAAAGATATATGTGGCTGTAGATGTGTGTATGTGTGTGTGTATACATGCATCTATTTTCTTTTTTTTTTAAAGATTTTATTTATTTATTTGACAGACAGAGATCACAAGTAGGCAGAGAAGCAGGCAGAGAGAGAGGAGGAAGCAGGCTCCCCGCTGAGCAGAGAGCCCGATGCGGGGCTTGATCCCATGACCCTGGAATCATGACCTGAGCTGAAAGCAGAGGCTTTAACCCACTGAGCCACCCAGGCGCCCCAATGCATCTATTTTCTAGCTCTGTCTTCTTAAGGGGCATAAAGCCAATAAATCCCAGTAGTAATAAGCACACCTGGCTTCAGATCTTGGTTTCTAAATATCATTCTCTACTAAAAGGAATTAAGGCTCTTTGAAGAAATGGCTGATTCCATGGCTAGAAAGAAAGTAAAAGATGAATCTGGAATATCTTTGTGTTTCATAAAATAAGAATGTGCCCAGTGAATGAAGAAGAAATGTCAAAAAGAATACAGAAGCCAGTTTATTAAGAGCTTCCATGAGGAAGCTCTGGGACAGTTTGGACATCAAGATAAATTATAATAGTGAAGGATTATAGCCTGTTGAATAAAGACAAGTCCACTGACTGAACTAAATGAGCAGAAGGGAAAGCTCTTCCTTACATTAGCAAGTCAGGTAATAAATATAGAAGGGATGATGAAAATAGAAATCACCATTTGGCAACTATGCCAGGCAGAATGGAGAGCATGTCTGTAGACAGTAAGCCCTTTCAAACTTGTTTGTAGGATCTCACAGAGATTGCTGACTGACCTTTGAGAGGCAAAGTATATGAATTTTGCAGCACTGATTATATAAACCTAGACAGAGACACGTCTCACTATTTAATAAGACTGTGTTAAAAGCCTACCATTTTGGATGATGTGTTGGGTGTGGAATTGGGTCTCTCCCCTGCCAGGGACACTGGTGATTTCACTCCATGTTCAGACTGGTCTCAAGCTGAAGACAAGTGCAAAAGGCCCTCCATGGCCAAGCCAAGCCTATTGGGTTAGAAGAACAGTGCTCCACTCAGACTGAGCAAAACACATCTTTGTATCTCCTACAGGATGCTTTGAGCAATGTGGTGCACATGGAGAGACTTAATGTTTGTTGAGTGAATGAATGAACAAATATATAAAATAATGGGTAAAGTCAGGATTAAGTCTTAAATTAGTCACAGATGAACCTTTAAAAGAAAAAAGTTTTAAAATTTAATTTTACCCCAATAGTAAAATTTACACGTTGGGAGCCTAGAGATATTCATAATCTTTGTATCCCTGTTCTTTAATTCTAACTTCCCTTGCATTTATAAATGACAGCATGTTGTGTGAAATACAGCCTTTGTTAATTCTTCCTGAATTTGAACATTATGTTGCTTTTTGATTCCTTCCACTTAGGATTCCAAATGAGCCCAAGTGGATTTGCTGGGGTCCTTGGATAGATGGAGAAGCAAGGTGATAAGGCACACACACACCGTACACAAGCACACGTAGGCCAACAACATAAACAGACACCTAACTAGAAACAGCTGTTCAGAGCTATTCAGTAAGACATTGAGTAGCTGGAATGAACAGGACTGGGTGGGAATGAGTTCAAACTCCCCCCATGAGGCCTTCCTAAGGCTTTGTAGGAGGGCAAGAAAAAGGTCTGGGAAGTGGGGAAATGGAATGGCTCATCCTGTTCTCAGTGTCTCAGTCCCTGCTGACTTCCCAGTTCTGCTCACCCTTGCAATATTACACACTTTTATTTATGTAACATTCAGGCAGAAAGCAGCCTGAATCACTCTGGGGGTATTAACCAAGGAGAAATACAAATCAGATTTGACCAAAAGGAAAAGAAGCCTCAGACATCTGAATGGGGAATAAGAAGGATATCATATACGACTTTACCTGGCCTCTTTCTGGCTTAGGAAAGTCAGTGGAAAAATGGTAAAATTTACAGTGCATGGAGGGTTGAGAGGCAAAACTTTCAGCATGTAAGTCTGAATTGCATAAATATAATGTTTACACTCTCTCCAAATCCCTGTTTCCATAGGAATCTTGTCCATCACTAAATAGCATCTTCTCAGTCTCCTCCGTGTTCTGAAGTGGGGGATTAGCAAAGTCATGTCTTTATTTTGAAAGTAAGAAATTCACATTATTTTTAGCTAAAATGATGTCTTCTGAGGAACAATATATAGTAGAATCACAGATTTCAAAAATTAGAAAGATCTTAGAAACCATATAGTCCTAGCTTCTTTTCACAGAAGAGATAACTGAAACATGGAACGAGGAGGGAATTTTCCCAAAGTTTCAGAAAGGCTAAGCAGACTTGGCATTGTGAACAAAAGCTGAAATCCCAATTCCAACTCTAAAAACATTAGGTGGCACACCTCACCTCCCATCTCTGAACTGAATCTTCTTTCTCTCTCGTCTTCTTCAGCTGTCATCCAAAAATATCCAACTTGATTGCTCATCTTAGTCATCCGTTGGCTTCAGAGCCAAATAAAATTCCCATTTAGCAGCAACAGGAAGCAATTCCTATTCTGTCCAATTGCCTCAGGTTCGTCAAGACTCTGGATTTGACACGAGGGATTCCAGTAAAGTTTTAAACAATGGTGGCATTGTTGGAAGAGACATGTTATTCCCAAAATGCATGAGTTGTAATTGTGTCTTATAGTGGTTTAAGTTTAGAGTTTGAATATTGGCTCTGCCACATTATAGCAGGGTGATTTTGGACAAGTTCTGTACTGCCTACCTCAGAGGATTAAATGAAATAACATGGATAAAGAACTTAGAACATTTACTAATATGTCAAAATAAACATAATTTATTTAAAATGTAGTTATACTCTTTTATCACTTCTGTTTCTAGAATAAATCTAAGTCAGTATTTTGATAAATTTTAGATACCGATATGTGTGGGAGCTTGTCTTCTGGCATCAAAGCCATGTGAAGAAACCCAGGCTGGCCTGATGGAGGATAAGAGAAGTGTAGTGCCATGGCCCTCATTGCCCTAACTGGCAGCTTAGTGGCTGTCAGATCATGTGAGCAAGGCCATCCTCAATCTTCAGCTCCCAGCTGACCCTCCAACCAATTGCAGACACATAAGCAAATTCAGGCAAGGTTAACTGACTAGGCCTAGACCAGAACTGCTCAGCTGACCCTGAGAATTGTGAGTTAAATAAATGGTTGTTGATTTAAACCAGTAGTTTTTGAGACAGTCTGTTATGCAGCCCAAGCTAGCTGATACAGTGCCTCAATGTGGTCATGCCCCCAAATGAACCAGAGATGATCTATGTAAAAAAGATGCCAAGAAGTCTCCATCAGGAGAATTCTTTTTTCGGAAGACAGGGTGGTTTTGCATGGAGTTATCCTCATGCACTCTCTCAGTCCTTCCTTTTCTGGTGAGGAGTGTAGTCTGTGATCCTAGAATGGAGACTGCTGTCTGGGTGTGGTGGGGGACCAGGGTACGACCTGGCCTCATTAACACCATACTCTAACCAGCTGAGCCAATCTGCCCATTCCTATCCTCCTGGAAACTTTCACCACCCACTGTCTCCAAGACCAGAGGACTCCACCCTTTAGCCTTCCCTGAGAAACAAAGATGTGTGCAAGCACATAGTGGAAAGGCCAGGCAATGAAACTTGGCAGAGGTTTGTTTCCCAGTACTCAGTGTTGGGGTTCCATGAGGGCAGATTTGCCACATTGGAGTCACAGGTGCCAGGAAGGCTTTGCTCCTGGCTATAACAGTCTCCTATGGGGGTGTCTCTAGAAGGAGAAATCCACTTAGTCAATAAACTCATTCTTACCTTCCCAGTCTTTTTCGGGAAAAAGGTTCTTATTCATGTTGTTATTTTAACCTATTTTCTTTATCTCAATCCCAAGGCATATCATGTTCCAATTTTATTAGTATTTAATATTTCAAAGAAAAAGATCTGTTGTCTTGAACATGACAGTCATACCTTTCTTACCAGCATGCAAGGGTAAAAGGAGAACTAAAAATTATGTCCCCACATAGGTCAGTTTTACATGTTTTAATTCATTATTGCATGGTTCACCTATTTCTACTCTTGTTTCCCATGGGATCCTCAGTTCCTGGGCTCTTAAAGGAAATGACATATGCTAGAATGTGATTTTGGTAACTGCCCCATGACCTACCTTCTCTGCCCTAACACACTCATGTCTTCAACTCTTAGATCCTAGACACCTAGACACTAGACCATTTGATAAGCTTGCCAACTGTCCCAGCTTTCCCACCTGGTTTTGGTTTCTGTTCATTCACATCTCTGATTTTAGCATTCCCTACTGTGCAAGTGAGAAGCCTCTGCTCTTGACCTCTGTCTCCAGGAGCATCACTCCATCTTGGCCAGGACCCACCCACTACTCCCCAATTTGTGACAATCTGGGGACAGTCCTTACAGTCTTGTCCCCAAATCCATTCACATTTCCAAAATCAATATCTAAACTATTACTAATGTTTGAATATCCACCATTAGAGAATCTTTGCTTTAAGCCAAGGGCCAGAAAACTTTTTCTTTTTTATTCAGGGCATAATAAATATTTTAAGCTTCACATGCCTCATTTGGTCTAGGTCACATATTTTTCTTTCTTTCTTTTTTCAACCATTTAATAATGTAAACACCATTCTTTGTTTGAGGACTGTACAAAAACAGGTGTGAGCTGGGTTTGACCCATGGTTTGCCTTAACCTTTAAATTAAGGCAAAGTCTACTCTTAAAACACAAATATAACTGGAAATGGTAAGTGAGCAACCAACAACTCAGTGAGGATTTGTTCATTTTCCTTGTTTCTAGCTCCAACTGGATAAAACAAATTTTGAAGGAGGGAGGAGGGAGGCACGAATGCTTCAGCCAGTCCTGTTGTACAGGCAACAGGAAGAATGGAAATCCTGGAGGCTTGGGCAAGGAGAAGGTAAGAAAAGGGCACTGAGTCTAAGTGTTCTGTCATGTGTCCATACATGTGACATACCAGTATGTCACAACTGGTAAGGTGTGAGCACTGACCAAAAGAATGAAACATCAGGCAGCCTTTGTGTTGCGTCATGGTCTGGAAGTTCCTGCCTCATCAGGCCTTGATGCTTTGGCTACTACATCATGCATGGGGCGGTCCAGACTCATTTTAGGAGTAGGCCTGGGAGGTGAGAAAGAGTATGTATTGAAAGGCCTAAAATTCCTGTGCTGCTTTGACATCTTTGAACTTCAAAGGGTTCCAAAGACTTAACCATGAGTTCCTTTGTTCTCATTAGATGCTCCACTCTTGGCAGGAAATGCTCTTCACCTAGCTAGTTCCTCTACCAGCTAGATCAACTGCACTCTGTCAGTTCTTCAGCCTAATAGGTTTTAGTTCTTTGCCAGTCCACAAAAGTATTCAAGCAAACAAATTGCATCCTCCTGTGCAAACCAGGAGGCACCTGCCCTCTTATTACTAAAAGCCCTGCTGTACATAGCTCTTGCTTGTTCATCCTATCCCCAAGTGCCTCTCTCAAGTAGTCCTGTAAGGCATGTCTGTCCTCTGGGCTGTAAGTGTATGTGACTAATTTACTGCTGTGAATCTTATCTCCACAGTGTTGGGTGTTATGTTCAGTCATCTATTTTATGTATTTTGTATGTATTTTTGTATGTATGTATGTATGTATTATGTATGTATTTTATGTATGTATGTATTTTATGTATCTATTTTATGTATATTTTTAATAGGGTGGGGTTTTGAGGGTGGATCTCTCCCTCAGGAGTGGGTGACTAACAGGTGATCAGAACTGGTTATCACCCTGGATCCTTGGGATGTTGAATATTTACCAACCAGTAAAGAAGTATTTCAATTTTAACAACCAGTTCAGCTGTATTTGAACAACTGGTAGGTTTGTAATGTGTTTGGATCTCTGACACTCCCCTTCTTTATATCCTCTTATTGGACAATGTTACTCTCTAATTAAGGAGTCTGTGAACTGATCCCATTACTTTAGAGGTGACTGGCCAAAATGGATTAGAGATGTTACCACATTGTGTTTAAAGTGTACTTTTCTAGACATCTCTGCAAGGAAGACACTCTTGGGCTCCTGTTACCGGGCATTGGAAAAAATAAGGTAGAAATGGTGACAGGGTCATCATGGAATCTCAGAACCAGAAGGGACCTCACAGTCACCCAGTGCAGTCTTTTCGTTATACAAATCAGGACACTGAAGCTCAGGGAAGGGAAGTGATCTGCACAAAGTTACCCTAGGAAAAGAGGCTGGGAGAGGAACGGCAAGGAGGAAACAGGAAGAGAGAAGGCAGGTATGAAAAAGCAAGATGGGAAGGATGTTAAATGCAATTTATGGTTGCCCATGAATGGGGAAGCCCCTCAAAGAAAACTTGTCAACTGTTTGCTTTCTAGCACCACCCAGGAACAATTGTTTTAGTAAAAACAAGTAGAAATTGCAATTAAAAACATTGATATCATTGCCATTATTAGTCAAATATCAGACATACTTATGTTAACTTACTTGACATTGTTGCCTACACTGTGAGATAGACAAGACACAACTCTGATTTTTATCAACATCATACTCTGTACTCCAAAAGCATACATCCTGTGACTTTATCCTAAGTCACACAGTAGGGAGATTCTGACTCCAGGTCTCCCATGAATGCAGTTCTCTATTTTAGGCAGGGGAAACTTAATCCTTACTGGATGGGTGTCACTATTTTAGATCAATAGGTTGCTCTATTGTAGTGAAATCCAGAGGCTTTTACTCAAAGTGCGTGCTAGATTCTAAGTGAAAGCAGGCATCATGAAGAGCTCTCCCAACTAAGAACTAGAAGAGGCTGATTCTGGCCAAAAGTTTGGCATTGACCAGCTGTATGAACTTAGACACATCATGCCTATTACTATAAACAAGGAATCTGGACCAGGTGATGTCCGAGATGACATCCAGCCCCACCATCCTGCGGTTGTGATGGTCAGATGGATATTACTTCTTCTTACTTCTCAGTCAGCTGGTGAATGTACCTGAACCCACAGGGAGGCACTCGACAGGAAGGTTCCAGGTGGAGCTTTCTTCCTAAGGCATATCAGAACCCAGAAGGGTCTTACTCCCTCTTAGGAGTTGCAGTGAGTGACTATGGTGAGCCCTAGGGTATTTTTCTCTCGGGTCCTCCAAACAATAGACCTTTAAGACCTGTGGAAAAAATCATAACATTTAATTATATATGATATGGGCAAAGCTGGAGGGAAAACAGGCATTTCCCATTTGTTACTTATGGAAATGGCCACAGGTACCACCCCATTGAAGGACACTTCATAGCATTCTTCATAGTATCTAAGGCAATATCCATCAAAAGGACAAACATACATCCTTCTGATCCAGCAATTCATCACCTAGGAATTTATCTGACAATATATTAACACGCATACCATGTTACCCATCACTGTATTGATTCTAATACTAATGACTGAACTAAATATCCATTAATAAGAGACTGATTAGTTAAATGACTGTTCAGTACCATTCTCCATAACTGTAAGTTAAATGAGAACGATTTTAATAGAGGGTGATTTCTAAAATGGATTATTAGATGAAGAAACGTACAAAGTAAGGAAGTGCTCAAAAGACCCCATGATGATAAGATTGTATCAAAGGAACACAGGTGTTAACTGAAAGAGTTCTCAGTGGTCCAAACTGGAATAATTTGAGGCACAAAATAAATAAAGTAGTATTAGGTAGGGTATGCTGTAGCTTCATAAGTTGGAGCCTAACCCTCAGCATAACTATATTTGGAGATAGGGTGTTTCAGAAGCAATTAAGGTTAAATGAGGTCATACAGGTGGGGCCCTGATCTGATAGAATTTGTGTCCTTAGAAGAACCCTGAGGAAGCTTCTCTGTCTCTACTATGAGGACACAATGAGAAAGTGGATGTCTGCTAGCCAGGAAGTGAGCTCTCACCAGAAACTGAAATAGCCAACACCTTGACCTTGGGTTTTCCAGGCTTCAGAACTGTGAGAAAATAAATTTCTGTTGTTTAAGCCACCTAATCTGTGGTATTTCATTATGGCAGCCTAAACTGACTAATACAGATTATAACACAAACTACAAAATAAATGTCCATGGGTCCTTACTGCTGTAAATAAGTGACTGCTTAAATAAATAAACGTGGGAGAAGAGATTAATCTTCTGCACAGAATTCCAAATAATTTATTCAGAAAATTTGTCCTTAAGGAGGAGGAATAGAGTGACGTTTTCCGAATAGCAGAGTAAGGAAAGGGAGGAATGTGAGTATATTTATGGTGGAGAAATCTTCCAGGTGATCATCGCCAGCCAGGTGACCAAGGTTAAAATCAAGAGAGCTAAGTCAGATTGATGGTGTGTACTTTTCATATGAAAATGGCACTTTATTTCCGTGGGATGATTTCTGTGGCCTTCCTCCTCAAATCCCGAACCCCAGCCTAAACATGAGAAAATCATCAGAGAAATCCCAGCTGAGGGACATTCTACAAAATACCTGACCAACACCCCTCTAAACTGTCAATGTCATCAAAAACAAGGAAAGTCTGAGAAATTGGTACAGTCCAGAGGAACCTGACAACTAAATATAATGTGTCATCCTGGATGGGATCTTACAATAGGAAAAGGGACATTAGGTGAAAACGAAGGAAATCTGAAAAAGGTATGAACTTTTATTAATAATAATATATCGATGTTGATTCATTAATGGTGACAAATGTACCTTTCTAAGGTTAAGATGTTAATAGTAGAAGACACTGTATGTAGGGCTTGTGAGAATTCTCTGTACTACTTTTGCAACTTTCCTATAAATTTAAAACTATTATAAAATTAAAATTATTTTTAAAAAATGCAGAACAATGTTTTTCTGTGTGTGTGTGTGTGTGTGTGTGTGTGTGTGTGTGTTTAAAGGGCAACTAGAGGTAGAAGATTAGAAAGATGAAAAAAAGGGAAAAACAAATGTCTCTGGAAGAAAATACACAAAACTAGAGAGAAGCTCATTAGATGAGACTTTTTACTGTATTCTATTTTGCACATTTTGATTACTATTTTTATGAGAATATTTTTACTTAAGTAAAAATTTATTTAAGTATTTAAAGTATTAAATATTTAATGTAATTAAAAATCAAATATTTAATATTAAACATCATTAAAATAATAGAAACCTCAACAGGAGTTACACTCCATTGTGGCACAAGAAGAGAGGGGTCAATCTTGGGAGGTCCCTACCAACTTGGGATTGGAAAGCTAACTATAAGGAGGACGTGTCCATGTGGCAGGTGCTTCATGAGAAAGAAAAACAACACGTGGAACAAGATGCTATAAAGGTGATCAAACTGCAGAGACTTAATGAGCTCAAGACATACAGTCCTCAGCATCTGGGGAAGGGAGTTGAGGTACTACTGGGGCAGAAGCTAGGTCAGAGCAGCTGCCCATATGGTCCTCACTTATTTTCAGGCTTCTGCACCTTCCTTGTCCTCAGGAAGTGATGTGACAGGAGTGCTAATTGGAAATAAGGACTTGGATGCAGGAAAAGAAAACGCCTGAAACCTTTGCCCAGCACTTTACCCAGGGCTCTGAGAGGCGCTAAGGAAGTTCCATAAAATTCTTCTGTTTATTACTTTAGATATACATGAATATTTTTGTTTTTTCTGCATTATTATTCCTGTGATTGAACTAGTGTCCCAACATTTTCTAGGCTCCAGACTGAAAACCTTAGTTTGGAGAATTCTGTGGACAAAGTCATATTTCTTTCATCATCCACACCATATATTTGGGCCCTGGTTAATTAAGCACTCAATGCCATCTGTGCACATCCCTGTATTAGTCTCCAGAGAAAGCAAAGTGTAAGTCTTGTGTCTTATGCATAATCAGCAAACTCCTTGGAGGAATCATGTCTCGTATGTCTTGTACACCCTGCAGCCAACTCAGGGTTGGACCAACTATTTCATGCTTCTAGACCATTCTCTTACTCTTCTATTCCTCATCTTCTGTGTTAGTGTTGTCTTTCTTAGTTGGGGGGACTATGTCATTTATTGTTCCAAACCAGGACACATTTGAGAGTGAAAGTGTGGTGGTATTAATAATCCTGAGGGACATCAGTCATCAACTGGAACAGTCCCAGGACAAACTGCAAACTGGGACATAAAGTTAGGCTCACTCATAGGATTTACCATATCGGGAGAAGAATACAAATGGAGGCCCACATATCACATCTAAATATTTTAAAACAATGCCTGAAACTAAGAAAACACCAAATAAACTAGCTTCCTGTCTCAAAAAATAGGCCTTTGTAATGAGAATATTCATGGTCACACCTTCAACTCCTTTCCAATTAATTGAGAAAGCCACAGAAAAATAACTATATTCTGTGTGTGAGTGCGCATATATATATATATATATATATATATATATATATATATATATATGGGAGGGGGAGCAGGTGACTCTTTTATCCCCTACTAGAGGTTTCACTGACCTATTCCCTATTGTCATTCCCTTCCCTATTGCCCCTTTCCAATTCCCACCATCCAACTGCCTCCAGAAGGGCCTGAGGACAGTAGTCTCAAACTTTCTAGTCACCTTACCCATGTCCATAATTTGCAAACTATGTCTGCAACATAGTTACTACCCACCAGCCCCACCAGCACAGATTTTTCCAGTTCTCCAAAGAACACTGAGGCTGAAAGGCCAGGTGCAGGTAGAACCCTCAGACTCCTCAGAATACCTTGCCACAATATGGTGGCTTGTGGCAAGCTGCCCTCAGCCCCAGACCCTGGCCCCAGGCTCCTGGATTACCCACTTTCTATTTCTTTCCCAGACTCCTTCCCATACTTTGCAGACACAGGTATGGACACCCCAGCTCAATGTTCCAGGTCGTGCTTCTCTTCCCCACAAATAGCTGACCCTTGGCCACTGCCTGAGTGAAAGGCATGGCCCTCCCTTGGGAAGGAAATTCTGGGGTCCCATGTCCCCAGAACATGGCCTAGAAGGTGGACCATCAGCTCTGGGTGGGCATGATCCTATGATCTTGTAGATTTCTCATGCTCTGAGGAGGGGCTCAACCAGACAAGGCTACAGTATTGCCCCCTAGAGTGTGGGACTCCAGGACAAGACTACTCTTGTCTGAACTATGTTATGGAATGAATTGTGTCCCCCTCCCAAATTCATTTAAAAAAGATTGAAGTTCTCATTCTCAGTGTGACTGTATTTTGGAAATGGATCCTTTAAGGAGGTAATTAAGGTTAAATGAGGTCATGAGGGTGGGTCCCTAATCCAACAGGACTGCGTTCTTGTAAAAAGAGGGAGACACACCAGATATATTTCTCTCTGTCTCTGTCTCTCTTTCTCTCTGTGCTCACACAGAAAAGGCTGTATGAGGACACAGTGAATGGTGGCTATTTACAAGCCTAGGAGAGAGGTGTCACCAGAACCCAAGACCTTTATTTTGGACTTTCTCCAGAACTATGAGAAAATTAATTCTGTTGTTTAAGCCATGCAGCCCATGGTACTTTGTTATGGTGACCCAAGTGGACCAATATACTTGGGAATAAGTGTGATCCTGTGCAGAGTTGTGCCCCCCACCCACCCAGTCTTAGACATTCTCTTTGCATTCCAAGTGTGATGAGGAGGTAGGCTTAGATGAAGAAAAGGGGAGTGGGAAGTGGAAGAAAGAAAGCTGATGGATGCAGAGCATGAGCATTAAGGATGATTGCATCCCAAGGGGCATAGTTCCTCTGTTCCCATATTCAGTTGACAAGTACCAAATTTTCACTTTTGCTAGGTATGGGCTAAGCAGTGGAAATGCAGTTTGAACAAAATAGAGAACATCCCACTTCTTGATGTGCCTACTTTCTAGTAAGATCACTGGGTGACAGTATTAGGATGGTCTCTTAAATCATAAAGAGATGGATGAACAGTATTCTTTTTTTTTTTTTTTTTTTGGTCTAATAACAGTATTCTTTTGGAAATCCTCAACCTCATTCTCCATATGTTCTTCATCTGAAAGGATGACCCAAGAGGCAGAGGTGGTGGGGTCCCTCTGTTACCTCAGTGATCTTCTTTCCCCTGATACCTCTGGCAATTGGAGGAGGATGGGTGTGATAAACCCTTCCAGCTGGAATCCAGATGTGGCTCTGGGGAGCTGGGTTGGATGGGGAGGTCGCTGAGAGGTGAACTCAAACAGGTGGTCCAATTCCTGGCTCTCTATGAAGAGGTTTGGTCAGTGCAGTGACTTCAGAGTTCCAATCCCTTACCTGTCCAACAGTCATTGGACTAGAAATTTCCTGGACTCCTGGCTATTTAATCCACCTGGGATTAGCCTCAGTTTTCACCAGCCCAAGAGGGGTGTCTCAACACTGTTTTGTTTTGTTTGCTAAAGGAAACAGAAAAATGAAGTTTCCTTCCTCCTCTTCCCCCACTCCCTGTTCCCTCCCCAAGCAGAATATGGCCCTGTATTCTGAGGCTCTGCTCATCATTCCACAAATGACATCAATATTCTGAGCCAGACAATTTGTGATTCTTCAGGCCTTGAAATAAACTTGATCTGATTAGCATTGATTCTCATAATAATAACAATAATAATAATTATAATAATGGGACTTGTTTATTTTTCCAGGGAAGAATTTTCTTTATTTCCCCATCTCATCTCTTTACTGTCAGCTCTTTTCAAAGCTATAAAACCACCAGTTGGTTCCATACCAGGTCAAGCCTATGGGCTTTCACTGTTGTAGTAATGGGGATGGGGTGGGGAAGGGGGGGGGAGAACCTAAAATTTGTCAGCTGCAACTTCCCAATAAGGGAATGAGAGAATACCAGGTTCCACTCACTGACCATAAGGCTAGCCTTCAGAAGTTTCTGAATACTCCTTTGAACTTCTCCAGTCATCTTTCCAGACCCTTTAAGCAAGCAAATCTTTATATTAAAATGATTTGGTGGGAGGTAACCCTCCAAAATGCCAAAAGTAGTATGAAATATGATTTTTACAGCCAGCTTTACCTAGAGGAGATCCTTTTAGCACTAGAAGGATCTGTGTAAAAGCATATGCAAATAGGGAAGTTCTGCTTCTGAAATGGAGGAAGAGATTGGAGGGAGTTAATATATGAATTTGTTGGGAAGATCTCTTCTGCTTTTCCTAGATGTTCACACATCTGTGCCTATCACGACTGCCCCTAGTTATGCCTGTGAAATGGAACTATAAAGTCTCCCACTCATATGATCCTGAAGCATCTTAGGCCCCAGCAGTTAGCCTTAAATCTTCAGCGTCACCCATCCCAGGCCCCACCCTCACATATCATCTCCACCCAATCTCTCAATCTAAAATTAGCCCATTTCCCAATGTGCTCCGCCTCATCTCCTTGATTCTTCACTCTTTCATTTGGTTGGGTTCCTGACTAGCAATAAAAGAATGGGGTGGAAGAAGGCCTCACTCCAAACAGGCTTCCATTCTTCTCCAGGTCCCAAGGAAGCCATGGCATAGCACAAGTATTCAGTGACCAGGAGCTGCTGTTAGCAACTTGTCACTCTACCCTGACTTGGCTTGGGGATCCTGGCCCCGTGCCTCCTTTCCAGCCCTTCAACAACTCCTGAGATTCTCCTCTCTGAAAGCATCCTCCCAGGAGAACCAAGGGGAAAATGAGAGTGTGAGGCCCTTGCTAGCTAAATGCACCACCCTCAAAATACATGACATGGGTCATTGTGGGTTATCTACTCAATTGACAAGACTGAACATGTGCTATAGGCATCAGCTAATCATGAAATAACCAGAAAATTATAAAGTTCATTTCTGATAAACTTTTGAAGAATTTTGTAATCAAAATTATCTAAGAGAAAAACTATTTTAATCTCAGTAAAACTTAGTCTTGTCTTCTTAAATTTGGTGTTATTTTCAGAGTTGCATTAATTATTTTCATGCCTAGGGTCTTGTGTCTAGTGTCTTCTCTAGGTCTAGTGTCTTCTCTGACCCCACATATCATAGAAACAACACAGATTAGGAGTATCTGTAGAGGAAGGACTAGCACCTAGGTGTTCTAGCTGGTTGTACGAACTTGTTCAAATTGTGCATCTTCTCTGGACTGTCATTTCTTAATGCGTCAAACAAAAGTTGATCTCAGTGTTTAAAATCACTTTCAGTTCTAAAAGTCCATGATGCTACAGCTTTACAGTAATTTAAATTCCTATACATGAACCAGCCAAAGTTTAAAAATTATAATTAACTTGTTACCATCATCTTGGCTGGAAGTCTTGGAAGCCATAGTTGCCCATAGGGCACAAATGAAGTTTTAGCATGTGTTTTGGAATGGCTCCTCCCTTGGGACATGGCACATGACTCTGTGACTTGAAGTGGGATGGAAAATGCACCTTCCCTGAAACAAGGGACCCTTTAGGGTCTGGATGTCCAATACAAACTGTAAACTTGAAGAGACCACCATGTTCCAATGAAAGACGCTAATGAAAAACAGATCCTGGGCCCACAGTTGCAGGGTTCTTGGTGATTGCTCAGCTCCTACTTAGCACACCACTCTGCTCTATCTGTAATTGAGAAAATGGAAAGGACATTTCCTGGCCTCATATCCAGACTCAATCCATCCACCCCCAGGAGGAATCTTAATCAGAGTCTCCCTGGGCAGTGACCTCTTGGGGTAGTAAATCCTATCCAGTAGGTAATCTTTAAGGAGCCTTCAGGCTTTGGTGCCTTGTAATTCAAAACCTAGGGTCTTAGAGTTAGGAGTTTGAATTCTGGGAAGACAGACAAAGCTAATTCTGCAATCCCAATGTCTCTTGGTCATCGACTCTGCCTTAGATGGGGAAAGCGGACCACCCAAAGTCAAAGCGAGAACAGTAAAAGAACAGAAACTTCAGAGCATTGACATTTTGTGTGTGGTGGGAAGAAGGTATGGTTAGCTTCTGCACAGAGAATCTAAGAAGGCTTCCTAGGTGAGGTGGGAGTCTGGGAAAGTTTTAAAGAGGGAGGAGGAAGGCAGATTGATAGATTTGAGATTTAAAACAAGGTTTTCCACAGGCAAACCCATGCTGACTAGCTGCCTGAATGCTAGAGGCTGTGAACCCTGGGATACCCACTCAGTGGGTGGTCTGTGCTATTGTGTGAATTACCCATGGACCCCAGAAAGTTGTGGGCTGTACTTCCCGGATTGGACTGCTTTACTTCTCCCTTCAGCCTGGGGCAGGAGGCACCATAAGCCTCAGCCTGACAAGGACACAAAGCAGAGGTGAAGGGGAAGAAGTAATCGACAGGGAGGATAGTGGCAGGCCAATTGTCCTGAAGCCTTCACTGCCCACCCAGCTGTCCTTCTTCTCACCCTCCCCTTCCAAGGCCCTCCAGAACAAGCACTTTTCCCGCCAGATGTTTTGAATCTCCTTTCCCATCCTAATTAAAGACAGCTTTTCTTTCTGCTTGGGAAGGAAGGGGAGGAATATGCCCTGCAGCTCTTTCCCTTTGCTCCTCCCTCCTTCCTCTGGGGTGAGACGCTCTCTATTTCCAAGCAAAAGGTGGGGTCAGATGGTTCACCCAGCTCCTTCCCAGCAGGAAGCCAGTCTCAGGACTCCAGCTCCCTTTCCTGGTAGGAGGAATGTTGTCCTCACTGCATCTCCCCCATCCTCTCCCCTACAGCACTCACCTCAGTAAGATAGCTGCAACCCCCATTTCCCCAAAGAAGCTATGCTTTCCAGCTGTCAGTTGGGGGAACAATGCCTCTGCCTCAGAACAGACATCTTTCCCAGGAGAGATCTGTGGCCAGTTAGAGAAATTATTCACTTTTCTGGCCAAGTACCACTGGAACCACTCAATTAAGGATAACTGCAGTTCAGCACCAGTTCCCAAGGGCAGCCATGTAGCATAAGAAATCCTGTCAGATGCACCCGTGGGCCTGCATAGCCTTCTGCTAGCCCCAGTGCTTCTGTCAGTCCAGTTTGATATTCTGTAATTCTGGGGATCATAAGGCAAAGGCAAAAGGACCCCTATGGAGCACTGTGGAGGAGCACTCTTTCATTGGATCAGTAACCCACATTTTTCAGACCACTGAAGCCTGAGGATGAAAATAGGATCCCAAAAGCAAACACAGAACTTCTCCAGGAAACTATACTTGTGTTCTGTAGAGCTTCCAGATCCCTTTCAAATTTCTTTCAAGCAGCCCTGAGTTTCTGTCTCCCTTGGTGTCTCATCAGTAGCCTCAGAGCAGAGAGTGTCCATTATGTGCTCTGCAAGGTGGTCCTTAGGCTACCGTGTGACATCTGGTGTTTTTATCTTTTCCCACTCTGGCTCATTTGGGGTAATGACTCCCATTGCTGCTGAAACTCTGTCACTGATGTCTGCTGGGGACATTTAATTCTCGCCAGTATCCAAAGTCAAAGTCGTTGCTGTTTACAGTGGGGCATTCTCACCATTTACAGCTGAAGATGCGAGTACCAATGCTGAAGATGTCTTGCATGCTAATATCCTACCATTTTTGTTTTTACTTTGCTCTTTTACTGGTACCACAAAGTCACAATGGCTGGCCTCAAGGAAAGGGAATCTTCTGGGGTGATACACCCTTTCCTCTAAAACAGGTGGGCCTGTGACCTGAAAGCAAACACATGTGCCCTGATGCTAACTCCACTCCATAGCTCCTTGTATAAATACCTGACAGACTTACCCCATCAGCCATCCACATACGGCATATTTTCTAAATCCCTACACTCAGCTCTACTTCACACTGAGACAGATTCAGAATTACTATGACTGTGGTAGTTAAGAGCTTGGGTTTGAATCCTGGTGCCACCACTTACTAGCTCTGAACTTTAGCTTCCTCCTTTGTAAAATATGGAAGATAATAATTCTTACCTCACAAAGTTGTGTTAAAGGCAATGCATGCAACTTACTTAACCTATTGTTTAAAATGTGGTCATTAAATATTGACTATTATAATTTTTATTAAGTTTTCCTTAGTGACAAAGGAGTTGAGGCTGAGATGGGTGAAGTGACTTATCTACTACAGAGCCAGTGAGTGGCAAAGGCAAGTAAATGTGCCTCCAAGTATCTGGCTTAAGTTCAGTCTTCTTGAATAATATCATCTTTGCACAGCTACTTAGGTGAACTTCTACCAGAACTATATTTGCTTAACAGTTTTCTCCCATCTAATGTCACTGGTGAGCCCATGTTGAAAAAACTTAATATGCAAACAGAGTCAAAGGAAGGCAGGAAGGAGATGAAGAGAAAGCAGACTACAAATTTTGGTAAAGTAGAAGGAATCATCTATGAGTCATCTGATGGTGGCCAGCCTCTTCAGCTCCTTGTTTTATGGAGGAATTCAGAAAAAAAGTCACCTTCAAGGAAAATCATGAGGGTTGGAGACTAGTCAAACTGTGCTCCACTCCTGGCACACTGACTATTAGTTGGGGTCTTTTTTTTTTTTTAATGACTTTATTTATTTGACAGAGAAGGAGATCACAATTAGGCAGAGACACAGGCAGAGAGTGAGGGCAAGGAGGGGGAGAGGGTGGGAAGCAGGCTCCCTGCTGAGCAGAGAATCCATGCAGGGCTCAGTTCCAGGACTCTGAGATCATGACCTGAGCCGAAGGCAGAGGCTTAACCACTGAGCCACCCAGGCACTGCTAGTTGGGGTCTTTTGATAATGCATTGACTAGCCTATATGAGGGAACAAGAAGGGACTTTGATAATTTTTTCCTTATGAAAAAGCTCAAACTTGAGAATTAAAAAGGGAAAAGAACTTTGCCAAGGTGACACACTCAAGATCTGAGTAGAGCTGGAACTAAGACATAGGTCTCATGAATGTTTTACTGTGGTCTGAAGCTAAGATGTTTTCTCAGAGGCTTCAGAGTGAGGCCCTGAAAGGGACACATGTCAGTAACATTCAGGGTAGCTCTGGTAAAACAACCAGGCTTATGAGGCTGTAGACCAGACATAGGCAGCCAGTGGGAAGCCAAGAAGCCCTTATTCTTATAATCTTCTTGCTGTTGAAACTCAAGTGTTCAAACTTTGGTAGGAAGAATGTTCTCCAACAGGCTAGTTTTACCCTTTAATAAAATAAGTAGCTGTTTTCATGATGGTAATTTGTGGGAGGCATGTAAGTGCTCTGTACTATTTATCTATAGTATAACAAATTAAATTTAGTGGTATAAATAATAAAATTTTATCAGAATTTCTGTGTGTCAGCAATTTGAGAGGGACTTGACTGGGTGGTTCTGGCTTGAGATCCCTTATGAAGTTGCAGTCAAGATGTCAACTGGGGCTGCAGTCTTTTGAAAGCTTGACTGGAGCTGGAGACTCTGCTCCCAAGATGGTGCATTCACACAGCTATGGACTGGAGGCCTCAGATCCTCATCACTTGAAGGTAAAGGGCCAGCTTTGGAAGCTGATGTACCCCAGAGGGAGTTATCAAGAGAGAGACCAAAGAGGATGCTGCCTTATTTATGATTGAGTCTCAGAAGCCATAAACTGTCATCTCTGCCATATTCTAGTCTTTAGGATTAAATTACTAAATCCAGTTTACACTAATAGAAGGGAGATTATCAAGAATTTGTGGAGCATTTTTTTCATGTATCTGTTGGCAATTTGTATGTCTTCTTTGGAGAAAAGTCTACTCATGTCTTCTGCCCATTTCTTGTCTGGATTATTTGTTGATAAGTTCTTTATAGATCTTGGATACTAGCCCTTTATCTGATATGTCATTTACAAATACCTTCTCCCATTCTGTAGGTTGCCTTTTTGTTTTGTTGACTGTTTCCCTTGCTGTGCAGAAGCTCCACATCACTTGGCATCAGGGAAATACAAATCGAAACTGCAATGAGATACTAGTCAGAATGGCTAAAATTAACAAGTAAGGTAAGAACAAATATTGGCAAGGATGTGGAGAAAGAGGAACCCTCTTACATTGTTGGTGGGAATGCAAGCTGGTACAGCAACTCTGGAAAACAGTATGGAGGTTCCTCAATAAGTTAAAAATAGAGCTACCCTATGACCTAGCAATTGCATTACTAGGTATTTACCCAAAGATACAAATGTATTTATCTGAAGGGGAACTGCACCCCAATGTTCATAGCAGCAATGTCCACAAAAGCCAAACTGTGGAAAGGGCCCAGATGTTCATCGACAGATGAATGAATAAAGAAGATGTGATATATATGTATACATACACACACACACACACACACACACACACACACACACAATAGAATATTACTCAGACATCAGAAAGGATGAATACCAACCATTTACATCTATATGGGTGGAACTGGAGGGCATTATGCTGACTGAAATTAAGTCAGAGACAGACAATTATCATATGGATTCACTCATATGTGGAAAATAAGAAAAAGGGCAGAAGATCATAGTAGGGAGAGAAAACTAAATGGGAAATCATTGAGAGAGAAAAACCATGAGATGTATTATATGTTGGCAAATTAGATTTAAATTAAAAAAAGAATTTGTGGACATATTTTATTTATTTTAAACCTGGAATAATAATTTATTAACCTTTACTTGTCACCTTATTTTTCTTTTTTAATTTCTTTTCATCATAACAGTATTCATTATTTTTGCACCACACCCAGGGCTCCATGCAATATGTGCCCTCCATCATACACACCACCTGGTTCCCCCAACCTCCCACCCCCTGCCCCTTCAAAACCCTCAGGTTGTTTTTCAGAGTCCATAGTCTCTCATGGTTCACCTCCCCTTCCAATTTCCCTCAGCTCCCTTCTCCTCTCCATCTCCCCACGTCCTCCATGTTATTTGTTATGCTCCACAAATCAGTGAAACCATATGATAATTGACTCTCTCTGCTTGACTTATTTCACTCAGCATAATCTCTTCCAGTGTCATCCATGTTGCTACAAAAGTTGGGTATTCATCCTTTCTGATGGAGGCATAATACTCCATAGTGTATATGGACCACATCTTCCTTATCCATTCGTCCGTTGAAGGGCATCTTGGTTCTTTCCACAGTTTGGCGACCGTGGCCATTGCTGCTATAAACATTGGGGTACAGATGGCCCTTCTTTTCACTACATCTGTATCTTTGGGGTAAATACCCAGTAGTGCAATTGCAGGGTCATAGGGAAGCTCTATTTTTAATTTCTCGAGGAATCTCCACACTGTTCTCCAAAGTGGCTGCACCAACTTGCATTCCCACCAACAGTGTAAGAGGGTTCCCCTTTCTCCACATCCCCTCCAACACATGTTGTTTCCTGTCTTGCTAATTTTGGCCACTCTAACTGGTGTAAGGTGGTATCTCAATGTGGTTTTAATTTGAATCTCCCTGATGGCTAGTGATGATGAACATTTTTTCATGTGTCTGATAGCCATTTGTATGTCTTCATTGGAGAAGTGTCTGTTCATATCTTCTGCCCATTTTTTGATATGATTATCTGTTTTGTGTGTGTTGAGTTTGAGGAGCTCTTTATAGATCCTGGATATCAATCTTTTGTCTGTACTGTCATTTGCAAATACCTTCTCCCATTCCATGGGTTGCCTCTTTGTTTTGTTGACTGTTTCCTTTGCTGTGCAGAAGCTTTTGATCTTGATGAAGTCCCAAAAGTTCATTTTCGTTTTTGTTTCCTTTGCCTTTGGAGACATATCTTGAAAGAAGTTGCTGTGGCTGATATCAAAGAGGTTACCACCTATGTTCTCCTCTAGGATTCTGATGGATTCCTGCCTCACGTTGAGGTCTTTTTGAAAAACAAAAATAAAACTGATGGCATCACATAACCTGATTTCCAGTTTTACTACAAAACTGTGATCACCAAGACATCATGGTACTGGCATAAAAACAGACACATAGACCAGTGGAACAGAGTAGAGAGCCCAGATATGGACCCTCAACTCTATGGTCAAATAATCTTTGACAAAGCAGGAAAAAATAAACAGTGGATAAAAGTCAATCTCTTCAGGGAGGAGTCAAGATGGCGGAGAAGTAGCAGGCTGAGACTACTTCAGGTAGCGGGAGATCAGCTAGATAGCTTATCTAAAGATTGCAAACACCTACAAATCCAACGGGAGATCGAAGAGAAGAAGAACAGCAACTCTAGAAACAGAAAATCAACCACTTTCTGAAAGGTAGGATGGGCAGAGAAGTGAATCCAAAGCGACGGGAAGATAGACCGCGGGGGGAGGGGCCGGCTCCCGGCAAGCGGCAGAGCAACGGAGCACAAAATCGGGACTTTTAAAAGTCTGTTCCACTGAGGGACATCGCTCCAGAGGCTTAACCGGGGTGAAGCCCACGCAGGGTCAGCGTGGCCTCAGGTCCCGCAGGGTCACAGAAGGATCAGGGGTGTCTGAGTGTCGCAGAGTTTACAGGTATTAGAACAGGGAAGCTGGCTACAGAGACAGAGCTGAGAGTAAGCTCTAAGCTCGGGGTTACCTTGAACCGATCGCAGGCTCGGTCAGCTCGGAGCGCAGCCGGAGGCAGGGTGACAGGAGCAAATCGGCGCTGTTCTCTGAGGGCACACTGAGGAGTGGGGCCCCGGGCTCTCGGCTCCTCCGGGCCGGAGACCGGGAGGCCGCCATCTTCATTCCCGCCCTCCGGAACTCTACGGAAAGCGCTCAGGGAACAAAAGCTCCCGAAAGCAAACCCGAGCGGATTACTCAGCCCGGCCCCGGGTAAGGGCGGTGCAACTCCGCCCAGGGCAAAGACACTTGAGAATCACTACAACAGGCCCCTCCCCCAGAAGATCAACAAGAAGCCCAGCCAGGACCAAGTTCACCTACCAAGGAGTGCAGTTTCAATACCAAGGAGAGCTGCGGAATTCCAAAGGAGGAGAAAGCAAAGCACGGAACTCATGGCTTTCTCCCCATGATTCTTTAGCCTTGCAGTTAATTTAATTTTTTTTCTTTTTCAATTTATTTTTCTTCTTCTGCTAAATTTTTTTAACTTTTACCCTTTTCTTTTTTAACGTTTTTTAACTAGTTTATCTAATATATATATACATTTTTTCCTTTTTATATTTTTTTCTTTATTGGTTTTCTTTTTTTAATTGTTTCTTTCTTTTTTTCTTTCTTTTTTTTCTTCTTTCTGAACCTCTTTTTATCCCCTTTCTCCCCCCTCACGATTTGGGATCTCTTCTGATTTGGCTAAAGCATATTTTCCTGGGGTTGTTGCCACCCTTTTAGTATTTTACTTGCTCCTTCATATACTCTTATCTGAACAAAATGACAAGGCGGAAAAATTCACCACAAAAAAAAGAACAAGAAGCAGTACCGAGGCTAGGGACCTAATCAATACAGACATTGGTAATATGTCAGATCTAGAGTTCAGAATGACAATTCTCAAGGTTCTAGCCGGGCTCAAAAAAGGCATGGAAGATATTAGAGAAACCCTCTCCGGAGAGATAAAAGCCCTTTCTGGAGAAATAAAAGAACTAAAATCTAACCAAGTTGAAATCAAAAAAGCTATTAATGAGGTGCAATCAAAAATGGAGGCTCTGACTGCTAGGATAAATGAGGCAGAAGAAAGAATTAGCGATATAGAAGACCAAATGACAGAGAATAAAGAAGCTGAGCAAAAGAGGGACAAACAGCTACTGGACCACGAGGGGAGAATTCGAGAGATAAGTGACACCATAAGACGAAACAACATTAGAATAATTGGGATTCCAGAAGAGGAGAAAACAGAGAGGGGAGCAGAAGGTTTATTGGAGAGAATTACTGGAGAGAATTTCCCCAATATGGCAAAGGGAGCAAGCATCAAAATCCAGGAGGTTCAGAGAACCCCCCTCAAAATCAATAAGAATAGGTCCACACACCGTCACCTAAAATTTACAAGTCTTAGTGACAAAGAGAAGATCCTGAAAGCAGCCCAGGAAAAGAAGTCTGTAACATATAATGGTAAAAATATTAGATTGGCAGCAGACTTATCCACAGAGACCTGGCAGGCCAGAAAGAGCTGGCATGATATATTCAGAGTACTAAACGAGAAAAACATGCAGCCAAGAATACTATATCCAGCTAGGCTATCATTGAAAATAGAAGGAGAGATTAAAAGCTTCCAGGACAAACAAAAACTGAAAGAATTTGCAAATACCAAACCAGCTCTACAGGAAATATTGAAAGGGGTCCTCTAAGCCTAGAGAGACCCTAAAAGTAGTAGATCAGAAAGAAACAGAGACAATATACAATAACAGTCACCTTACAGGCAATACAATGGCACTAAATTCATATCTCTCAATACTTACCCTGAATGTGAATGGGCTAAATGCCCCAATCAAAAGACACAGGGTATCAGAATGGATAAAAAAACAAAACCCATCTATATATTGCCTACAAGAAACTCATCTTAAACCCGAAGACACCTCCAGATTTAAAGTGAGGGGGTGGAAAAGAATTTACCATGCTAATGGACATCAGAAAAAAGCAGGAGTGGCAATCCTTAGATCAGATCAATTAGATTTTAAGCCAAAGACTATAATAAGAGATGAGGAAGGACACTATATCATACTCAAAGGAACTGTCCAACAAGAAGATCTAACAATTTTAAATATCTATGCCCCTAACGTGGGAGCAGCCAACTATATAAACCATTAATAACAAAATCAAAGAAACACATCGACAATAACACAATAATAGTAGGGGACTTTAACACTCCCCTCACTGAAATGGACAGATCATCCAAGCAAAAGATCAACAAGGAAATCAAGGCCTTAAATGACACACTGGACCAGATGGACATCACAGATATATTCAGAACATTTCATCCCAAAGCAACAGAATACACATTCTTCTCTAGTGCACATGGAACATTCTCCAGAATAGATCATATTCTCGGTCCTAAATCAGGTCTCAACCGGTATCAAAAGATTGGAATCATTCCCTGCATATTTTCAGACCACAATGCTCTGAAGCTAGAACTCAATCACAAGAGGAAATTTGGAAAGAACCCAAATACATGGAGACTAAACAGCATCCTTCTAAAGAATGAATGGGTCAACCAGGAAATTAAAGAATAGAAAAAATTCATGGAAACAAATGATAATGAAAACACAACAGTTCAAAATCTATGGGACACAACAAAGGCAGTCCTGAGAGGAAAATATATAGCGGTACAAGCCTTTCTCAAGAAACAAGAAAGGTCTCAGGTACACAACCTAACCCTACACCTAAAAGAGCTAGAGAAATAACAAGAAAGAAACCCTAAACCCAGCAGGAGAAGAGAAATCATAAAGATCAGAGCAGAAATCAATGAAATAGTAACCAAAAAAAAAATAGAAGAAATCAACAAAATGAGGAGCTGGTTCTTTGAAAGTATTAATAAGAT
>NW_019154085.1:27617173-27664681 GCF_002288905.1 Enhydra lutris kenyoni | reverse complement strand
GGATAAAGGGCTAGTGTCCAAAATCTATAAAGAACTTAGCAAACTCAACACCCAAAGAACAAATAATCCAATCAAGAAATGGGCAGAGGACATGAACAGACATTTCTGCAAAGAAGACATCCAGATGGCGATCAGACACATGAAAAAGTGCTCCACATCACTCGGCATCAGGGAAATACAAATCAAAACCACAATGAGATATCACCTCACACCAGTCAGAATGGCTAAAATTAACAAGTCAGGAAATGACAGATGCTGGCGAGGATGCGGAGAAAGGGGAACCCTCCTACACTGTTGGTGGGAATGCAAGCTGGTGCAACCACTCTGGAAAACAGCATGGAGGTTCCTCAAAATGTTGAAAATAGAACTACCCTATGACCCAGCAATTGCACTGCTGGGTATTTACCCTAAAGATACAAACGTAGTGATCCTAAGGGGCACGTGCATCCGAATGTTTATAGCAGCAATGTCTACAATAGCCAAACTATGGAAAGAACCTAGATGTCCATCAACAGACGAATGGATAAAGAAGATGTGGTATATATACACAATGGAATACTATGCAGCCATCAAAAGAAATGAAATCTTGCCATTTGCGACGACGTGGATGGAACTAGAGAGTATCATGCTTAGCGAAATAAGTCAATCGGAGAAAGACAACTATCATATGATCTCCCTGATATGAGGGAGAGGAGATGCAACATGGGGGGTTAAGGGGGTAGGAGAAGAGTAAATGAAACAAGATGGGATTGGGAGGGAGACAAACCATAAGTGACTCTGAATCTCACAAAACAAACTGAGGGTTAATGGGGGGAGGGGGGGTGGGGGGGTGGGATTATGGACATTGGGGAGGGTATGTGCTATGGTGAGTGCTGTGAAGTGTGTAAACCTGGCGATTCACAGACCTGTACCCCTGGGGATAAAAATATATTATATGTTTATAAAAAATAAAATTAAAAAAAAAAAGTTAAAAAAAAAGACTATCTCTTCAATAAACGGTGCTGCGAAAATTGGACAGTTATATGTAGAAGAATGAAACTCGACCATTCTCTTACACCGTATACAAAGATAAACTCAAAATGGATAAAAGACATATTTTATTTTTTAATTTTAATTTTCATTATGTTCAGTTAGCCACTGTATAGTACATCATTACTTTTTGATGTAGTGTTCAATGATTCATTAATTATGTATAACCCACAGTGCACATCACAACACATGCCCTCCTTAATACCCGTCACCCTGTTACCCCCTCCCCACACCTCCTCCCCTTCTGAGACCCTCAGTTCATTTCCCAGAGTCCATAGTCTCTTATGGTCCATCTCCATCTCTGATTTCTCCCCATTCAGATTTCCCTCCCTTCCCCTATAAGTCCTCCATGCTATTGCTTATGTTCCACATATGAGTGAAACCATACAATAATTGTATTTCTCTGCTTGACTTACTTTACTTAGCATCATCCCCTCCAGTTCCATCCATGTCAATGCAAATGGTGGGTATTCATCATTTCTGATGTCTGCATAATATTCCATTGTATATATGTACCACATCTTCTTTATCCATTCATCTTAGCTCCTTCCACAGTTTGGCTATTGTGGACATTGCTGCTATGAACATTGGGGTGCATGTCCCCATTTTTTTTCACTACATTTGTATTTTTGGGGTAAATACTTAGTATCACAATTGCTGGGTCATAGAGTAGCTCTATTTTTAACATCTTGAGAAACCTCCATACTGTTTTCCAGAGTGGCTGCACCAGTTTGCATTGTGGACATATTTTTAAATCATCGCATGTTCTATAAGCCTGAGCATTATCCGTTTGTTTGAAAAGTCAACTTGGTAAATTCAAGAGAAATTTTTTTTAAAAAAGGCAAAATTCATTTTCACGTCAAACAATTTAAATTTATGTCAGTTGTGAGTTTATAGGATGGCACTGACCAGGAGTTGGAGGTTTAGTTTCTATTTTACACTCTGTTTCTGGCATACCATAGGCCTTGGACATGTCACTTCATCTGGGCCTCAGTTTCTTCCTTTGTAAAATAAGGTGCATGGCCTAGATTTTTACAGAGTCCCCTTTGACTTTGATATTCTCTCTCCCAATACTATCTACTATGTTTTAAAGTCAATTTACAACAATATCTCCTGTGTATGCTTCTATCCAGAAATATATGTATATATGTATGAATACATATGTATATATTTAACATGTTTTTATATGTGTCTCTATGTCAAAAGCCTATTTAAATAAAATTTTTATGGCCCTTTAGTTTTAGAAGTAAGGTGAGGCTGTTTATGTTACAGGAACATATTTTATTTGCCCACAGCAGCCAAAGCACAGCATGCTATTTCTATAAATGGGGCATGATGATGTTTTGTTATGAAATGCTTTTTGATGTAGGACAGCCACAGTCCAATGACTTCCAAATATATTTCAGCCTACTGTAAAGAATAAAATGATAGATCTTCTCTTGGCCACAGGGTCTCTGCACAAATTTCCAAGAACTTGAGACCATTTACTAAATCCAAACAGAGAAACATTGTTTTAATGGTTATAGATGTGTCCACTCAGCTTTGAACAAACCCTCATGCCTACTCCTAGCCCCTCATGTCTGAAGCCCAGCATGAATCAGTCAGCCTGGATCACAAAAGAAGCAACATAGCTGAGTGTCTTTTCAAGACAAAACACCAGCCCTCCAAGTTGTCCCACAGACCTCATGTGACTCTTCCTTGATCCACCATTCTGCATGCAAAATATCCATTAGTCCATGGATATCCAAAATATCCATTATCCATTATTTTCCCCAAGGACTATCCACTTATAGAACAAAATGTTAAGGGGAAAAATCTTTTGAAAATATGAACAATTTAGGAATTGAAGAAATTGAAAATATTGTTCTATGGGCTTCTCTAGTCTCTGGGTCTTCCCTAGCAGTTCTACTGTGCATATACATCCCAGGAAACTATTCATATAGATCCAGAAGAGGGTCTTGCTCAAGATATTCACAGTGGTGATGTTTGTAGTCATGGGTGTTAGATTCAGTTAGGTGTCCATCTTCAGTGAATGGACAAGTACATGTAGTAGAAGCCTAGTATGGATACCATGCAATGATTAGAAGTGTATTAGTTATCTACTGCTGTGTAACAAATTATCCAAAACTTAGGATTTTAAAGCAATGAACATTTATTTATCTTGCAGACTCTATGGGTCAGGAGCTACCATAGCCAAGTTGGGTCCTTTGGCTCAGGACCTGTCATTAAGAGGGCGATCAAGTATTATCCAGAGCTTTAGTCATCCTAAGGCTCAACTGGACTGAGGGAATGTTTACTTCCAAAGTCACTCACAGGGTGTTGGTAGGATTCTGGTTTTTTGTTCTTTTGAACTGTTGGCCTCAATTCCTTGCTGATTGTTGGGTGGAGGCCTCTCTCCAGCCCCTGCCATTGGGCCTCTGTAGAAGGTAGCTCTCAACATTTCAGCTGGCTTGCATCAGGGTGAACAAAATAAGAAAGCAAAAAAGGAAGATGGGGCTTTTTTTCTAACTGAATCTCATAAGTGACATCCATCCGTTTTGCCACATTCTGTTCATTGGGAGCAGGTCACTAGGTCTGGCTCACATGCGAGAGGAGGTGATTGCACAGGGCATGAATACCAACAGGCTGGAGCCACTTTAAGAGCTGTCCACCACAGGAAGTAACAAATTAAAGGACCACACAGCATTAAATACAGTACTTCACAGAAAAGGGTAAGAGCTGGGATGAAGTCTGCAGTTTAATTTACAACTGTATAAATTAAAATACAAAGGAAGCAATGCTACATGTTTTATAGGACACAACAGACTCAAGAGCATATAAGAGTTCCATGGCAAAGTTTTCCTGCTGGGCATAGAGAGTGGAGGAAAAGTGAGAATAAATAACTACACAAATCCAGAGTGGGGTCTTGCAGACACAGGAGAAAATGGTGGACTGGGAACTCAGGACCAAGTTCAACTTTCTGCCTCTGAGGTTCAAAAGAAAGGGAAATAATGAAACAAAAGCTGCATGTATCCTAATACTCACGCCCTAATAGAATGTTCTCACCAAGACCCCGCACCCAGTATGGCATTGGATTAAAGCCACCTGAAATGCTCAGAGCTTAGAAACGTCTACTGAGTAAAAGTGGCATTTGTGTCATTGTGGCTTACTTTGGAGTTGGTAAGAAGGTCTAAAAATTCAGTGTGCAAAAGATGGGCCCACAGGGTGACCAACTGTCCCAGGAACAAAGGAGTTCCTAAACTAAAATCAGGACAGTACTGGCAAAATTAGGATGAGATGGTCACCTTAACAATGTGGGAAGCTTGTGAAAAATGCAAATTGCAGCACCTTCACAGGAGACTGAGATTCAGTGTGCCTGAGCTAGACCAGAAGTCTGCGTCTTAAGCAGCACCAGAAGCCCTTCTAATACAGTTGGTCCATGGGTAACCCTCTGAGAAACACTACCATGGAAGGATACTTTTGAAAGGTATCGCTGCACGAATTGCATAGAACATGGGGTGTTGTACATAAGCAATGAATGTTGGAACACTGCACCAAAAATTAATGATGTATTTTATGATGACTAACATAACAGAATAAAAAAAACTAAAATAAAAAAGAAAGGTATTGCTGGTAGCATGAAGGCTCTAGCAATTCTCAAGTTCATGATCACAAATCTTATGCAGCCTTTTGAGAGTAATTCTTCATTACCTGTTGATAATCCAAGGGCCCTAGTTCACAGGTCACTGATTTCTAGTATTTGTCTTCCACATAACACAGACCCCAAGATCTAGGAGGCAAAGTTCAGGATGGGGCCAAGACAGAAGTTTAGGGAAAAAGGTTTCTCTAACTGGCTGTTACAAGAAACCACACCCCATGGCTGGATTAGCCAGCTACAGAAAAGTCTCCTTAAAGTCACCCACCCCACAGTGAGATCTGAAGAATGTGCTAATAGGATTAGAGCAAGGAGCCTAACTAAAACATAATCCCTGTAAAATATTTTCCATATTTGGAAAATAAAAAGGTTACACAAGTATATTAAGAGGAGAAAATGTGATGAGGTAATGATGAAGGCCCAATGGAATCTAACTGAAGGAGGGTGGGGAGTCCTGACATCATGGGGAGGCAGACCATGAGTGGCTGCTGGTGAACTTAGGTAGATCCATCCTTATGAGGAAGAGTGTGTTAGACCACAAAAGCCTGTTAAATACTTTTAGTGACCAATCAATTGTTCTTGCTTTATTTTTATATTCACTAAATAGCCTTTTAATCTCCCTTATTCTTTGTTCTCCAAATGTAGACTGAATCATTTCTATGTGAAGTGTGCATAGGGGTTTAAAGTTGGTTGCATCCTACTTAATTTTTCAATTGGACTTTAAGTCTAATGAAGGTAAATCCCAATTACCAGAAGATCAATGCAAACAAAGTTTATTGGTGGGTTCAGAAGTCATTTCTAATGGTAAGAGCTTGTCATGGTTTTAGATTCCCCTTAAAACAGAACCTGAAATAACAATTCAAGTACCCTTGGTTTATTTGGGAGGGGAATCCTAGGAAACACATGTGAAAGAGTAGAGAGTAAGACAAGGAAGGAAACTGTTAAAAGATATGTATCAAGCCAGTTAACCACTAAGGCCAACTAGCATTACAGGCTGGTTGGGAACTCTAAGACAATATAGACACCATATTGTCCATATATAGAATATGCTTCAGAGTTATTCTAAACAAGGGGTATTCATCCACTAATTCTCCATCTGTCATCGGTTGAGAGTTGCTTCTCAGGGGATTAAGCCTCAGATACTTCTGTTCTGTCCTATGTAGGGGCTGAGCATGTTCTCATGACTACACAGAATCACAGATGTTTTCCATAAACAGCATTGAGACTGTAGAGATGAATACCAGGGGGATATGGGTGGGCTATCAACAGCATCTGCTATAATAGCTCAAATTTGCTGCATGCTTATGGGATTCCATATGCCAGATTAAATATGTATCATCTCATTTAATATCTGATTAATATTCCCCATTTCCCAGATCAGGAAACAGATGTAGAGTGCAAAGTGACTTGCTTGTGGTCACACAGTCAGCTAATAGTATAGCTGGGATTTCAAACATACAGTTCATCTTTAGAATTCAAGCTTTTGGCCACTTCATTCTACTGGATCCTAGAAAAGTTTATATCTAGCTGAGGGAATAGAAAAATATTTCAAGATGTGGGTGTAAAAATCACCTGCTTCATGTAGTGTAGATTGGATTTCAGTTTGGGATTCAGCACTGGTCTCAAATATGGACATATGTGGATGAAGTTCAAGAATCATCTTGGGTCCTTTTTGGCTGAAATATAAATCACAAGTAGTTGAGAGCAGGCAATATTGGGGAGGATTTTGAATGCCCAAGTAAGGAATTTACATACAGAGATTGAGCCATAAGGAACTCTTGAGGCTTTTTGAGCAAGGCATGACAGGAAGTGGGCTTGAGTAACATTAAAGAGTGTTGATAATATAAAACAATGTTAATCAAGTAACATTGAACAGAAAACAATGAATTGACAGGGTTGACCAAAGGAGAGGGGAAGATGGAAAACCAGGTAGGAACCATGGCAATAATTCAGGAATCTGAGGATACTTCTTTCAGAGGCCCAGAGTCGATGTGAATGGGCATGGTAGAACAGGTGCGAAGAGCAGTTCTGATAAAGACTTCTAGGAGCTGGAGAGGAGAAGGGAGCAGAGGGAAATTGGAAGGGGAGGTGAACCATGAGAGACTATGGACTCTGAAAAACAACCTGAGGGTTTTGAAGGGGCGGGGGGTGGGAGGTTGGGGGAACCAGGTGGGGGGTATTGGGGAGGGCATGTACTGCATGGAGCACTGGGGGGGGGGCAAAAAAAAAGAAAACCGTTAAAATGAAAAAAAAAAAAAAAAAAAAAGACTTCTAGACCCAGATCATGGATCCTGAATGTTAAAGGACTCTAATCCCAGACATCAGAGTCATTGGTGGAACACACTGGAGAGAGGGACTAGACTAACTAGCTTTGATTTGGGCATGCCTGGACTTTCTAGTTCCAGTTCAGCATCTGATCCTAAGATTTCCTATTTAGATTTAATCTTTTCACTGTGGGTTGACCAGATTCCATGTGAACTGATGTGATTCATTTCATTGAAGAGAAAATATCAATGAATGATGGTTTGATAAATCAGTTCACCATCAGTTCACTCTTAATAGCTCCTGAAATACTCAGGTTGATAGACTAGTTGATGCATTGTCTTTTAAGAAAGGGGCTCTTCTTAACTCTTGATAGCTATAGAATGAAAAGTGACCAGAACCCTGAATGCACACCTAGTCCGAGATTCTATAGTCACCTTTTGTCTGGATTTTTTTTTTATTATTTTATTTTATTATTTTTATTTTTTGTTTTTTTCCTATATTCCGCAATTTTATCTTTTACTTTTTTAAAAAAGAATTTATTTTTTTAAATTTATTTTTTATTATTATGTTCAATTGTCTGGACATTATAATTCAAACTCTCAACTATGCATTTTTGCTGATGACTTTTAAATTCATATCTCCAAAACTCATGTTTTTCCTTGAGTGTAATTTCCAGCTGCTTGTTAGGTGTCTCCACCAGGATGTTCTGCTAGCTCCTCAAACTCAACATCATCAAAAATCAAGCTTGTCACACTCTTCTACAAACATGTTTGTCTTTCTGATTTCCTAATTTATAGTAATGATCCTATCATACCCCAATTTGCCAAGACTCAAGCCTAGGAATTGCCTTTTACTCCTTTGCAACTTTCCATAACATCTAATGGATGTCAAAACCTCTTGATTCTACTACTACAATACCTCTTAAAATTGGTGGACCCTTATCTCTTCACAGTAGTATAATATAGTATAGCATGAATTAATAGTAATAGTATAGTAATTAATAAAATAGAGTAACAGTATAGTTAGTAATTAGTATAGTAATAATAGTAGTATAATAATGTAGTATAATAATAGTATAGAGTAGTAATAGTATAATAATTAATATAGTAATAGTAATAGCATACTTCAGGTTTTCATTTTCTATTACTTAGCTTATCCCCATTCCTTATACTGTTGTCTGTCAAAATAAATGGGGGCTCACCTTCATAGTATTTTTTGTGTATTGTCAATTATCATTGATAACTAATAATTACCAGCCACATTTCAGATAAGGAAACTGTGGTACAGAAAGGTTAAGTGACTTTCTCAAGATAGTCAGTGACACGACCTGAATTTGAATTCCGACCTTTGTCTTTTCTATGAACAAAGGGTTATATTGAACATCTTGGCTTCTTTTCCTAGATTTTGAGCTCCTCAAAGTGGGGGTTGTTTTGTATAACCATGTGATTCTTGCACAATGCTTTACTAATAGTGGCTACTGGTTGATTTTTTTTTTTTTTTTAATGAATGAAGATTCTGCTTGATGATAGCATTCAGGGGAAGATGAAGCTGGAAGTCATTTGGTCCTGCTGTTCTATAGAAGGGAGATTGTACCTAATCCAGCCTGATGACACACTTTAGCCTACATGAAATCAGACACTGGGCTCATAAAGCATGTGCTAAGCTGGACTTTCTTTGTTGCATACCTGGAAACACACACTCTTCTTAACCTAACAAAAGAAGAGTCAGAATTGGAGATTTGAAAAAACAGAGTACATATAAGAGAGTGTTTGCAAATGTAGGTGGGGCAGCAGCTCTCTGGGAGACCCAGTAAAATTACTTTCTGGCTGAATGAGCTTGCAGACCCTTTCTTGAGGCTGAGCAGTGCTATTTCATGCCTCTACCGCAGGCATTTCTCTCTGAAAAAATCAACGACCGAAGAAAGCCACTGGTGGTGGTGGTAGGGGGGCGGTCCCTGAGCTAATCCTTGAGGTTGAGACAGAAACACACTGCTCTGGATTCAGCCTGGAGAGATCAAGGGAAAGCATGACTGCTCTGTTTGGAGGGGCCGTCTTCAGCTGGCACCATTCTGAGCACTCAAGTTATCTGTCAATAAGCACTTTACAGGGGAGATAAATGGATTTGAAGCTGAGGATGAGAGGAGGGTATCTGGGAAAGAATAAACACATTATTTGAGCCCTTCCACCAAGCCCCATCACTGACATGCTCAACACCTCAAACCATGTGGTTAGCAGAGGCTGGGTGGGAGAGAGGGACACTCTACCCCTGTGGGTAAGGCAATTTACAGAGGTCTGGTCCAGTAATAATAGACGGTATTTGAGACCAGGCTCTGTACTTTGCTTCACCCACATATGTGCTAGGTACTGCGCTATGGGATTGAAAATCAAATGCCAATTTAGCCACCATCTTGACAGCAAGACTAGAAATAATTGACTTCTTGCAAAAAGAGAGCATGAATATTCATTCTAGATGGGTAGGTGGGTGGCAATATTTTGCAAACACAGAATGTGAAATCAAACATTTGGGCAAATTCAAGAAAATTTGACTTTTTTTTTTTTTCCTATAATGACATCCTTTCCCTACATGTTTTTAAATGCAAGAACAGTCCTTCCCAAGGACGTATAGGTTTAGGGAAGGGTAGATTCAGGCACACTCAGGTCTCAAGACACTAAATCAATCAGTACTGGCTTTATTTTATTAAACATGACCTCCCCCACCAGAGTCCAGACTGAGGAATCAGGCACTGGTATTCAGTACCGAAGAATATAATTTTGAAAAACGATATATTTAGTTAGATTCCCTTACAGTGCCACTTGGGTGTTCCTAAATTCCCTAGAAGATCCTTGTCCTTTTGGTTAACATCACTAGTCCATCTTTATCAGATAGAAATGGTCTCCTAGTTCTAGTACATTCCTCGTCCTGTCATATTTGCTGATATGGTGCAAGCACACCCCATTTTATTGCCCTTCATCCTATGTCACCCTACTTCTACATCCTTCTACATACTTTGCAAGCTGGTGGTTACCTATAGGTCTGGTTTTAATATATGTTACTTCTTCTAGCACTCCAAGTTCAAGAATTTCTTCCCTTCCCTTCTCACTATTTTTTGTCTTTATCTTCTTTCTTTCCTAGTTCCTTTTCCCATCATCTCTGACCTGGACTATGGCTATAACATGCTTCCATCTATTTTTTACATTGCTTCTAAAGTAGATACTATAAAACAGAAACTTTCCCTGTCATTTCACTAAGAGCCCACTTACCACCAATTACTCAACACCCCTCCATTTCCTCTGCCTGACCCAAGATCCATATAAGTAAAATACAGGGGAGGAGTTGAGGGAGGTATCATCATTTTAGTGACTTGTAGCCTGGGTGTATACTGTAATATATCCTTCTTTCCTAAGCCAAGTGAGAGAGCTACCAAGAGAATCACTCTTTGAGACTTTGGATGCTCCAAGAAATAAAGACTAGGATTCTCTCATTAGAGGTTTCTTGGGTAGCAAAGTTGATAACCTTACAAATTTTCTTGCTTGCATCTCTCCCCAACCCCCACCTGGATGGAGAAGAAGAGAAGAAGAGAATCTGCCCTCCCTCCTTTTATGTTGCTACAGAGATGTGAGATTTTTTTGGGTCAAAAAGCAGAATGGAGCAACGTTTATGCTGTTTGGCTATCTTTTCTGCTTTCTTCTCCCAGAGAGGGTAACTCATGTGCCTTGGCTCCCAGCAGCAATAGGTGGTGACACCAAACAGGTAGAAAAGTGTTCTTGGAAATAATAAGCTGGAGATCAGTCTCTTTAAATCAGGCAACTGATATGAATCTCCTTCCTCCAAAGAGGTCAAGAGGAAGTATTTGTGTCTGCTGACAGAAGGCATCTACTATCAGCCACATTAGTGAGAAAGGCAAAAATGGCCATGGGAAAGACAACTACAACAGAGACTGCTACTTAAGCAAGATGTTCTTATTTTTTCTGTCTCCCAACATCTGGCATGGGCTAGAGCCTTGAATAGGATGAGGGATAGGTTGGCCTGGGGAAGACCATTCCTCCACCTCAATTCCTAGGCTGAAGAAGAGCAAATAAGAAAGGAGACACCCCTCTTCTGGCCCCTTTAATCATGAACAGTGAAGAGGAAACCCTTAAATGGAAGATGAGATTGTGGGTTTAAATTGGAGCATTTCCAATAACTGAAAATGACCATAATCTGGCCACCAGGAAGTTATGTTTAAGGTGTCATTACAAGGCCAGAAAGGCGTGGCTGAAGGCCTAGGGGAAACTTATCTGAACTACTTCCTGTTTGCAGCTACTGAGCAGACAACATACAATAAATGAGTTCTCATCATGACACACAAGTCTCATCATGTCACCCTACCGATGAGGAGTTCCCAAAGACTCCTTATTCTTTCCCCTACAGATAAAAATGTGCTCTTTCCATAACTCACAAGTCCATTGGTGATCAAGCACCTTTTGCCTCCATGGTGTTACTTACCTCTTAATTTCAGGTTTGACATTTAAACAGTTATTCAAGTATATCAGGTTCTCCCAAGCCCTCTGTGTCTTTTCACATATTGTCCTCTACCAGGACAGCCTCTTTCCCAGGGGAAATTCTATCAAGTCTTGGTTTAAGCAAGATCTTTTCTGTTAAGACTTTCCTAATGTTTGTTTGTTTTATTTTCTCAGTGTTCCAAGATTCATTGTTTATGCACCATACCCAGTGTTCTATGTAATACATGCCCTCCTTAATACCCAACACCAGGCTCACCTAACCCCGTACCCCTCTCCCCTCCAAAACCCTCAGTTTATTTCACAGAGTCCACAGTCTCTTATGGTTTGTCTCCCCCTCCAATTTCTCCCAATTCACTTTTCCTTTCCTTCTCCTAATGTCCTCCATGTTATTCTTTATGCTCCACAAGTAAGTGAAACCATATGATACTTGACTCTCTCTGCTTGACTTATTTCACTCAACATAATCTCCTCCAGTCCCGTCTATGTTGATACAAAAGTTGGGTATTCATCCTTTCTGATGGAGGCATAATATGCCATTGTATATATGGATCATATCTTCTTTATCCATTCATCTGTTGAAGGGCATCTTGGCTCTTTCCACAGTTTGGTGATTGTGGCCATTGTGGCTATGAACATTGGTGTACAGATGGCCCTTCTTTTCACCACATCTGTATCTTACCTAATGTTTAAAGGCAACATTCCTTATTTATTCTGCCATTTTCCCTTTGTACATAGAGCTCAATTATTTTCCCTTTGTACATAGAGCTCAATTATTTTATTGAGCTACTCCTCATGCAGTATTTGTGTGTCTGTTTTCTTTTTCTTTTTTTTTAAAAGATTATATTTATTTATTTGACAGAGAGAGTTCACAAGTAGGTGGAGAGGCAGGCAGAGAGAGAAAGAGGAGGAAGCAGGCTCCTTGCTGAGAAGAGAGCCTGATGCGGGGCTTGATCCCAGGACCCTGAGATCATGACCTGAGCCGAAGGCAGAGGCTTAACCCACTGAGCCACCCAGGTGCCCCTGTGTGTCTGTTTTCTCATTAGACTCTAAGTTCTTTGAAGACATCAGCTGTGTGTTCTCCCTCATAACCCCATGTGTGGGTGGGGAGGGGGTGGTTTGAAGAATAAATCCAGAGCCTGTGCCAAGAACTTGAAATTTGCTTCAAAGAGACTGCCTTAAGTCTGTGATGATATAGCCTTTGGGCTGAAGAGGAAAAAAAAATCTGATTTTATCTATCAAGTTTCTTTCTATTTGATATATGTTCCTCTTAAAGTCTCTCAATTTAATGATATATCATGTTATTTCTAGTCATCTCTCCCTGGATGGAAATCTAATTTCATTTAGATTATGAAATTCTAGAAGGCAGGCCTTATCTTGCCGTGTGTTTCACATGGCAGAGACACGTTTAATTCTATAAAAGATTTCCTGAAGTTTTACCTGTGCCAGACACCATGCTGGAGTAGAAGATATCTAATGAAGCAGTCATGGCCTCTCTTCTTCAGGCCTCCAGAGGCTGGTTTTTCTCTGTCTTGAAATGTTGTCTGCTTTGACCTTGAGGGAGGTTCCTGAGAGGATCTATGGAGCATTGAGGACAGAGAGGGGTGCCAAAGCAGCTGGGCAAAGCCATCCAGGGATCTACCCTGCAAACACTGAAATGACAGAAGCCTCATCGAAATTATCCTCACAGACTTACTTGGTTCTAGCTCTAAAGACCTCTTCATCTGTCATAATCAATATTGACTGCATAGTAACTGTTATGAGAATGTGAAAGAGTGGAAAGAGATGGGTCTTAGAATCAGGCATGATTGAATTCAAATTCAATTTAGGTTACCTAGACTGAGCTGGTCAGGTTTGTCACTTCTTTGTCCCATTAAATCTTTTTTTTTTTTTAAGATTTTATTTATTTATTTGACAGAGAGACAGTGAGAGAGAGCATGAGAGAGGAGAAGATCAGATGGAGAAGCAGACTCCCCATGGAGCAGGGAGCCCGATGTGGGACTCGATCCCAGGACTCCGGGATCATGACCCAAGCTGAAGGCAGTCGCCTAACCAACTGAACCACCCAGGCACCTTGTCCCATTAAATCTTAGTTAGGTTGACCCACCTTTTGTAGCCTAATATAAATATAGAAGGGTTGTTGGGATTGAGACATAATGTTCCAGATCATTTCCTTTCCTTCTCCATTCCTTCATTGCCTGCTGCCCCATTTGGGCCCTTTCTCTCACTTCTCAACTAATCCCTCTCATTTTCCCTGCAATTATTCCTCTACTATCACCATCTCTCAAAAATCTTGCTAAATTACAGCAATCATTTTATTCTGTTCCCATAAATGAAGTATTTCTTGCCTTCAAGGCTTTTCACCTCAATATTAACATGTTTCTGAAATTCTAAATATACTTAAGTCTGCCTTTACATTTCTTTGGCCTTAGAAATAGACACGGATCCATCTAGTATATATACAGAGAGACTGGGTGTGTGTGTGTGTGTGTGTGTGTGTGTGTATGAATGAATGTAATAAGCAGACATGTGATACATGTAATAAATGTAAAGCAGAAGTATACTTCCTATTTCAAGCCCTTTACTCCCTCCCTAGTCTTATCTTTAGGACAAAAGCTTTGCCTGCCCCAAGCCCCCAGCCCCGCACCCCCTTCATTCTTTAAATCTAGTTTTATCTGGGTCCTCTTAAGGAATCTCACTGTAATACGAAGAGTGCAGAGGCCCAGACTCCAGGCTAAACGCCAGTCTGTCTTTTAGTAACTAAGGACATAAATCTTCCCCTTAGCTCTCTCTCAGGCATTATTTAAATTGGTCCGATCGGGAATCCATCCATTTCTTTCAAGCCCAACCCATGAATAGCTGTTAACACAACACAAGAGTTTAAGGCATTAAGCATGTACCTGCCTGCACTTCACAGTTCTTCCTTTCCTTCCCTCTGGGAGTGCTTTCCAGTAGATGGGGGAGAGGGGAGAGAGCTGAGCCTAAACAAGCTGATTTCTCTGGAAAAGCATTCCTCTCCATCTGTGCCACTTTAATAAAGCTTAGCTTGGGGAGAGATTTGAAGTCCTTCAAGAGCAGGCCCGTTAAAACAATCAAGGAGTGTGTAAAACACAGCTCAGGCCCTGCCTGCCGGTCTTCAAACTGACGTCACCTCATAAATCCACAGGCTCTGTTCCCGGCCCCAATCTGCAAGGCACAGCCTGGACCCATCAGTGAGATGCTTTTTCTGGAGATTAATTATATGTTCAGACAGAGGTCAGGTGGAGAGTCTTTAAAAGATTGCTTCAGTGTTTTGCCCCAGACCCTCTTGTTTGGGTTAAAAAAAAAAAAAAGGTATTTCTTGCGCAGCCAAGCTGCAGAAAGGAATACCGTGTGCCTAGAGACCAATCCACCCAATGAGAAGGGATGCAGGCATCATTTGACCCACATGGCCTCAGCAACAGAGGAGGGCCTGCAAGCCAAGGTAATGAAGGGGCTGTCCATTTGATTCTTCTACCTTGCTGCTCAAGGGTCCTGGGTTTCTGATATGTCCCCAGGGCAGTCTGTGGTCAGATGGGGAATGCAACAAATTGAGAAAAGCACAGGATTAGGAATAGCCAGCTGACAAAAGGACATTGTTGGGGAGCGTCTGCATCCAACGGGCCATGGATAATGTTGGAGGTCTCAGAGTTTTCTTGCCAGCTGGGGTTTGCACATCACCCACCCAAATGTGTCTCTGGGGAATCTCACACACACACACACACACACACACACACACACACACACACACTCCCTCTCTCTCCCTCTCTCAAAGAAAGTACAGCAATCATTTAACAGAAAACAGAAAAGAGGAGGCAAGGTGATGTACAGCAGTTAAATGTAGGAGTGTTTCCAGAAGGAAGATAGTCCACAGTGTATGCTCTGAGGGCAGGATATTGGGGAATGGATTTTTTTCTGAGAAAGTGAAGGGATTGATTAAGCTCCACTGGATCAAAAACATTCTTCAAATGTATTCACCAAGTTTAGAAGAGCAGCAAGCAGTGATTTGTTGATAAGTGTTTAACAATTGTCTTTCCAGGGGACAGAAGTCCTGGTTTCTGTGGTATAAACACTCCCGTCTACACCGCTGACTTCAAGTCCCAGTGCGAGGCCCCTGAATGTGGAGCTGGGAAGTTCGTACTCAGTCAGCTCTTCCGAGCTGGTGGGAGCCATCTCTGGTCCAGGCTGGTGGTAATGGCCACACGAAGAAGTTGCTAATCTACGTTCTCCGTTCTTGTGTCTGAGAAGGCTTCCTGGTGCAGCCGGAAGAGTCAGAGCCCAGAGCGAGGGTCCATTCTGGGCTGTGCAGCCCCCTCCTAGCTGTGTGCTTCTTCTTTGTCCACCTCCTCTCTGTGTTACACTTCAGTGAAAAGTTGAAGCATTGAACAGCATAAATGAAGACGTCTTCCCATCCCTTGCAACTGTAAACATGGAGGATTGGGTGCCAGTTCTCATTGCTCTGATACTTCCTGTCTTTGATAAGGCATGGGATTGGGTGGCATTGTCAGTGGGTGAAAAGAATTTCAGTCTGCAGCTAGTGTGTGGTCCCCTTTTTAAGAAATTGGAAAGAGAAAGCCTCGCTTCCTTCCAGGTAAAGGGCCTGATTGACAAAGCCTGATGGGAATCATCGAGAGTTCTGGAATGCAGCTCCATTCATAGCCCTTGGCTCCGGTGCATGCCCCAAATAAACACAGACTGTTGATAGTGGTTTCAGATGAATCCCCCTGCAAGTGCTGGCATAACTGTGCAGCCACGAGGTCTTGCCCTCCAGGGAGGGAGCCCTGAGCACCACCGCTAAACAGGGGATGGTGTTGGAGGGGGTAGGGGGGAGAAGGGGGTTCTCTGAATGTCAATCACAGCCTCCTGTGGCTTGGCAGTTGGCCTGGGAGCCCTGGGGCCTTCTGGGGAAAAGCCAGGAAAAGAGGACAGGGTGAAGCAGGAAGGGAGAGGAAGGGGGGAACCTTGCTTTCACAAGGCAGGGGGGCTGTGTGTGCCTCTCAGGGTCAGAACTGCTGGTTCTTTCCTAGAGTGACTTTCTAGAAGGAGGAAAGGAAACCATCGCTTTTTGACCTCTCAAAAACCCTGCAAGGCAGTTTTCTTCACCATTTCGATGGGGAAACTGAGACACAGAGTAAAAGGCCTGGCACTGTGCCTCACAAATATTAAATGCTGAAGGTGAGATTCGATCCCACCTCCACCTGTGCCCAGGGCCCTGCTCTCCTTAGTCTTATGCATCTTTTTGGCATCTCTGGATCAAATCTTTGGTTCCACCAGCCAATCTAGTGAACACCCATTTGTCTGATTTTCTTTTGTTTCCCTCTCTCTCTTTCTAACAACCCTTTGGTTGCTGGAGTTATTGACCAGGCTGATTGCCGTGGCTTCTAGTGAGGACAGAGATTGGATGCTTAGCCTTCAGTTCTCTGTCAGGACAGGTTCCATGTGCTCCCGGCATCTGCACATGAGAATCTTACCATTTTGACATAGCGAGACCCCTGGTGCAGCCTCCCTTCATAAGACTATTAATGACACTGATGATTTCTTCAACTTCTGGCTTCAGAGTCCAGCAACCTGTGTTGAATGGACTCTGTGTCCTTCACCAAACTTCTGATGTTTGTCAGCAGCTCACTCATGCTCCAGGCACGGCTTTCTCTCTGTCTATCAGCCCTTGTGGCCACGTTCTGCCCTCCAAACTCTCCCTGCACAAACATGAAACTCACATTGGACTCCTCGCAAGGGCACTCACCTCTTGGCATTCATTCGGAATAATGAGGCAAGTCTCTGGTCCCTACAACTCTGCCCCAAGATGAAACAAAGCCGGCATAGCCACCAGCTGCCTCCCTTTCCGTACCCACCCCATCTTCTGTGTCCCTTCTGTGCCCCACTGTCCCATTGCCATTCTGTACTTACCTCTCCACAAAAAGGCAAACACCAAAATCCATAATTGCTTTCTTTGAAGAACTCTTGTTGAGTTTTTATGGTTTAAATGTTTTTTTTTTTCCCTGTTGATAAAGATGGTAGTTTTGCTGACTGTGAGTAACAGCAAGAGATTTTACCATGGTCTGAGCAGGTCTCATTTATTGTTTTGCAAATGGGAATACATGTAACAGAGCTTCGCAGATGCTAGTGATAACATCGCCCAGCAATAGTGGGCACAGCAGCTAATGTTTATTGAGCATGTACTATGTGCTGGGCAATCTGTTAATACTTATGAAGATTTTGTCTTTAATCTTCACATCAGCTCCATGAAGTGGAACCCATTGTTATTTATATTTTTATGCAAAGAAAATGAGGCTCAGATGAGGTAAGTTAAAATTTATTTAAGTTTTCAAAACTGGTAAAAAATCAGTCTGGCACTAAAATCTATGTCCTTAACAAATGTTCTATGTTGGGATGAACCCCAGAATATGTATGTGTGTGCATCAAGAATATTAAGCCTAACTATATAAAATGGCCATTTTGTAGGTCAGAAACTAACATAGGCAACGTTATGAGGTTCAATTTAAGACAACAAATCCAGAATCCCCTGCATGTGGTCATCACTCAATTTTCTTTGTATTTTGGTGCCCTCCACAGAACAAGCCCTCAATCTGTAAATGTTTTCCGAGCCTGAGAGTGAGGGATGGAATGCATGGGTGAGTTGGAAAGAGATATACAAATCACCAGAAGCCAAGGCAGGCTTCAGTTACAGGGAGAAGGAGCCTGGGAACAGGGCAAGGTGTGTGTATGCATGTGTGTACACACACACTTGCCCCTAAGCCACTGAAGGGTGAGAGTGGGGGGTCCACGTCCCTTAAGAAAGCTCCATTCTGTCTCTACCTTCTCTGTGAGACTGCGTTTCCATCCCATATTTCTCACTGCCCCCATAGAGGTCTTTTTATCCAAGTGTCAACCTAGTACCTTCAAAAGAAATGACTGAACAGATATTCTTTTGAAAAAGGACTCCCAAAACTCCTTTCTAGCGCCAGTAGTCCGAGTTGAGAAAGTACTGGTTTCAGTTAGGTGGGAACTGACTGCAGACAGCATCATCCTATGTTCCAAGCTCCTGGATCAATCCACCTTCTCATTCATTTTCACGTTCTCTCTCTTCTCATCACCTATGGGATCAAAGTGAGGTTCTTTGTAACCTTCAAGCCCCAGGAGGACCTCATAGGGAGGGCTTATGAGGAGGTGCTTGAGGATGGGCTGAGGAAGGTCCATGTGTCTTGTTTTGGGAGCTAAACCATCAGAGAAGAAAGGTGGGAAAGGTCAGAGACAGCTCAACCTTGCTAGAGGGAAGGGTCTGAGAGAAACAGCAGTCCTAGCAAACACATGACTATAGTCAAGACTGAAAATGATAGAATAAGCTAATCTACCATTGTCCAGAGGGTGAGCTGTAATGTTCCATTTCCTTTATCTAGCCAGCCTTAATGTATGCATATCTAGTTCAGGGTAATGTAATCTCATTCAAAGAGAATTACATGTAAGTACATAAATGTATGAGCATAATAAAGATGTGTGCAAATATACAACAGTGAATATATTGGCCACTGTGGGGAGAATATATTGAAGAACAGTATTAGATTATTAAGATTTTCTTTATATATGTATATATAGTTTGAATTGTCAAAATGCAGATTTCTTTTAAACACAATTTTATTTTTTATTTTTATTGTATTTTTTATTGTGTTACTTTTTTTTTACAAAGACATGTATTTTTTAAAATTGAGTATACAGTCTTAATTCCTATAAAATAACTTATTTTCCATCATCAAGATCTGGACTTTCCCACAGAGTCACTGTGTTCCTCTTAATGAAGAAGAATTTTTTTTTTTTTCTTTTGGAGGGAAGGTCAGAAGAGAGATATTGATTTAGGATTGTCAGAAAAAATATAGCACATCCAGTTAAATTTGAATTTCAGATAAACAATGATTAATTTTTTAGCATAACCAGGTTCCACAAAATATTTCCTTGAAATGATCCAGGGAGAACCTCAATATTTACATGAGATATCCATATTTATACTAAGACATTATTCACAGTTTACCTGAAATTTAAATTTATCTAGGTGTCCTATATTTACATTTACCAAACCTAGTAACCCTATTTGGGCTGCCGTTATCATAAATGAGCAGCGGAGGTCCTAAGGAGTTGCTTTGGTCTGCATCTGGGGGGAAAGTGCTGTTTCCCAGGGGATTATTCCCATCAGTGGTTCCCAGCTGGGATGCAGCAGGGAGGTGCTTCTAATTCATCCTGCCGTGATACAACAATCATGAAACTAGGTTCATCTCCAGTCTCTCAACCTCTTGCCCTATTTTTCCTCCAGGTAAGACCATAAGTTTCCTAAATTTGAATTCCTCTTCTAGAGGTATTTTTAGAAACTTGACTGGAGAGAGATATTACAATTCTTTAATGTCCCATATAAGCACATGACTAACCATGGAAGGTAAAGAAACTTGTTTTAGTCTTGGCCCACAAAGAATTGATAGTATTTTATGAAAAAACTACTCTACTGTTTTTATTATATATCTATATGCAACACAGTGCTGGGACCATGGCAAACCGTCTGTGTCTGCATGTGTGCGTGCACGTGTATAGTCAGAAATCCTCCCCTTATATACACGGCCTTTCCACTGCTTGTCACTAATTGCTGGTGTTCAAACGGACATTTATTTACATTGGGCTTGCAGAAAACCAAAGCACATGAAATTTCACACAGCTGTATTCATCACGTTCAAGTTTTAGATTCACCAACAAACGTTTTATTCTTTTCTGTGAATGATCCAAGGATAATTTCAGCCTCAAACCGTTTTTGTAGATCCGCCCCAAAATGCAAATCTTTGGGAAATTAGCCTGGGCACCTGCCTCAGGAAGCTACAGTATTCTTCCCTGGGGAATTTAATGACGTGGAATCCTTTGATCCAGATCTTTCTAGTATTTAATCCATTAGCAAAATTGCTTTTCCCATCACATCCCTCTTCACCAGACTCAATTAGTTCTGTCTATAGAGTTCATACCACAGATAGAAAGACAGATGCTTACCCTAGTTTCCAAATACTCTTGTGTGTGTCTTGAATATGAGCCAGGCTAGTGTGACATTCACATTGGTTCTCCTGAACACATGCCTTCATCCTACACTGTCCCTCGTCTCTCAAGTGCACAATAACTGTGAGCCAGAGGACTTGAATGAGTAAAATTTCTAGAGATATGTCACATGGGGAGGAAATCCTAATTTGAAGCCTGGAATGATACTGCAAAGTCATGTTGTTTACCCTCTTGTTCCTGGAAAGCAGTAGCAATCATTATAAGGACAAGTTCCTGGATAAAAAGTAAACATACTAAAAGTGTCTGAGTGTTTTCACAAAAACTGAAATTGTGATAAATAAGGTTAATACATCAAAAAGGGCAAGAAAAACAACATACGCACTTCTTGAGAATCTTGGAAGGAAAAGAATGCTGCTAGTTTGAATAATTAGGATTAAATTAGTCTAACTGCAAATGAGAGACCCTCTCGATTTCCATGTCTTGAGAAATACTGTCCTCATCTCCACTCGGGCTTTTCTTTCCTGGTCCTGCACTCTTTCTTTTTTTCCCTCCACTCAACTTCTTATACTAACACTTTTCCTCTACTTGTCTCATCTCATATGTCTCATCTTGTCTTGTCTTGCTTTGTCTTGTCTTTGGAATGATTTATCTGTTGTTCTAGAGAAAGAAAGCTGGGGAACTGGGCCCCTTGAGAACTCTGCTTGCCCTATGGGCCTGGATTCCAGAACACCACAAAGGCTAAAGTTTTGCTATGAACTCGTCTGCCAGGAAGGTTTCCATTTGCACACAGAACATTCTCAGTAAAAACAAATGTATCTTTCAACAAATAGAAATGAAAGCGGAGTTCTTTAAAATATTTACCATGTTGATAAGGCATCTGAACCCACGTAACACCCCTTCTCATGAAATTTTCTATATTTAGGAAGGATTTGCTAGAGATCTTTTTTTTTTTTTCTCCTTAATTTCTCTAAGAGATCAGACAGCAACTAGGTCATCTTTTACAAATATATGCAAGACAGTAATCTAAACTTAGCTGATGATATACCTTAGTAAGGAGCTGTTGAATGATGAAAGAGTGAATGATGGATTTGCAAATACTTTGTGTTCTTCTAGAAGGAGATTAAGTTCAGGTTACAGAATAAGGTGGTGGCAGAGAAAGACTTAGAACATTCTAAATACATAACAGAATTTGCCTCATACACATTGTATATTCATACTGTGAAAATTTTATGCAAGCTAATTCAGATCTCTGATTCTCAATTCCCATGGCTATCAATAGGGATAATAACATCTATTTTGCCACCTCCACAGTCATTATAATCAATGACACCATAAAGACTTCCACGAAATATAAAAGACTAATATTACTGACTACAGTGGAAAAGGTTACAAGCCCAAATTTGAAGAACAGATATGAATATATAATTCAGAGAAATAGAAATACAAAGTATTATTAAACATGGAAGAGTCCAACCTCAGCAGTACTCAAGAAATAAGAGTTAAATTGAGATAATGTATCTGGGGATTTGGCTCCAGCCTTGGTATCCTTAACAACATCAGCCCTTCAGCTTCAGCTTCTTTCTTCTTCAATATGTATTTTGCCATCTCTCAATGTTTGTGTAATTAAAATCATGTGCTCTCATAGGTTCATATCAGAAGTAGTTGGCGTAACAACACTAGTAATATGAATGACACATCCTATGTGAAAAATCATATAAGTATTCTATGTGTAACTTTCAATGATGTGCTCCCTGGGTGCTAGGTGTTGAAATTCTTCATTATTTGAAGTAGACATATATATAACTTATTGAAAGAGTACAATGATGAAATAATTATAACGATTATGAAAGCTGTTAATTTCACGAACATAAAACAATCGTAAGAATTTCCGATTAGCAAAATAAAAGGGAAAATCCATTTATAGTTAATACTAATATTAAAAAATGCATTTCTAGTTAATACTAATATTAAAAGACTACTAACATTAAAAGGATATATTAGTTCAATAAATTTAGAAAGAGCATGCTTTTGGAAGTAATATGCTTATAAGCATTTCAATAATAATGAGTCTGAATAATAGTTATCTTCCTGGATAGGCATATAATAGACAATAATTTTGATCTTTGTGAATTTTTTGGCATACTGGCATTTATAAAATAAAAATGACAAGAAACAAAATACAAAATAGCCTTTAAGCACTAGATTTTTTTTTTTTAATTTTCAGCATAACAGTATTCATTGTTTTTGTACCACACCCAGTGCTTCATGCAGTCCGTGCCCTCTCTAATACCCACCACCTGGTTCCCCCAACCTCCCACCCCCCCACCTCTTCAAACCCTTCAGATTGTTTTTCAGAGTCCATGGTCTCTCATTATTCACCTCCCCTTCCAATTTCCCCCAACTGCCTTCTCCTAACTCCCCATGTCCCCATGCTATTTGTTATGCTCCACAAATCAGTGAAACCATATGATAATTGACTCTCTCTGCTTGACTTATTTCACTCAGCATAATCTCTTCCAGTCCCATCCATGTTGCTACAAAAGTTGGGTATTCATCCTTTCTGATGGAGGCATAATACTCCATAGTGTATATGGACCACATCTTCCTTATCCATTCGTCCGTTGAAGGGCATCTTGGTTCTTTCCACAGTGTGGCAACCGTGGCCACTGCTGCTATAAACATTGGGGTACAGATGGCCCTTCTTTTCACTACATCTGTATCTTTGGGGTAGATACCCAGTAGTGCAATGGCAGGGTCATAGGGAAGTTCTATTTTTAATTTCTTGAGGAATCTCCACACTGCTCTCCAAAGAGGCTGCACCAACTTGCATAAGCACTAGATTTAATTTTTAGTTATTACATTAGATTCAAGTCATGAATCACTCAAGAAAATACAAAATTTACTAACTTTCTAAATATAAAAACAGAATATTTACCTTGTCATCTCAAAATTTATTAAGGAAAAAAGATCAACATCCTTGATAACATTCTATATTGACATAATAAAGAATATCAGGGTGCCTGAGTGGCTCAATTGGTTGAGTGTCAGACTCTTGGTTTTGGTTCAGGTCATGACCTCATGGATCATGGGATCAAGTCCTGTGTGGGGCTCTGCACTCAGCTGGGAGTCTGCTTGAAGATTCTCTCCCTCTGGCCCTTCCTCCTGCCCTGTTATCTCTCTCTCTAAAGTGAATGGGTAAATGTTTTTTAAAAGAGAAGAAGAATATCACATGTGAAGAAAGAAAACCTTAGAGAAAAATTCAGTACTCCCAAATACCTTACTTCACCACCAATCACAAATGAAAGAGTTCCTTTTTAATATCTCACTTAATGTTTAGTAATGAATGTATGAGCAAGATAACACCTGACTATCCTAAGAAAATACTATTCTTGTATTATAATTCAAAGTCTAAAAACTAACAAATATTTCATAATAAAAATTATATTATAATTAAAATTTTAAGCAAAATTTCAGAATATTTTTTGTATCCCTGTGTTTTATTGTACGATAATGGTAGTATTTTCTTCAACTTTTGTTTCAGACAAATATGATTTTGACATTCCCCCATTTCTTATTTAGCCAAAATGTTTATTCAGTGTATGCCCAATAATACTTTTTTAAAAGATTAAAATCGGATCTTTCCACTGGCAGAGTATAGTTAGATGGGTGCTCACATACACTGTTGGGAGAATACGAAATAATTTTTCTTGAAATTTATTTGCCAACATTTATAAAAAAGGAAAGAAAAATCCTCTGAAATATTTAATAGATGGGAACTTATGTAATGGCTGCCTACATACATTTAATGTTCCCATTATACTCCTAAAAATACCCAGGGGAAAAAATAAACTATACAAAACACATTCATGGACATAACTCCATCATTGGTAGGAATGTCACATGGTACAAGACTTATGAGAGAAATTTGGCAATGTTGAATAAAATCAAGTACATATGTACCTTTTAGCCTGGCAGAATCACTTCTAGAAACTTCCTTGAGGATTTGAAGGGTTATACGATGCAGCAGTATTTACAGTCACGAACTATAGGAAATGGCTTATATACACAGACATAGAAAAGTTGTTTCATAACCTATGTTACAACCACACAATAGGGTACTCTGTTGCAGGAAAAAACAAGGAAGAAAGAATTCTCCGAACAAGGCTGAATGATTTTCAGGATATATTAAGTGAGAAAAAGCAAACTACAAAAGAGTATAAATAGTTTGCTACCTTTTATTTAAGAGAGAAGGATAAAGAAGCCAATAAACATGACTTGCTCATAATAATAATAATAATAATAATAATAATACCATAAGGATAAACTAGAAACTAATGAGACGAGTTGCTATGTTATTGTCTGTTACAGCAGTAGCTGAAAACAAAACCCATCTATTAACTCATTGTTCTGTAGGTCAGAAGCCTGGCTGGGCCTGACTGGGGTTTTGCTGAGAGTCTCATGCAAATCAGGGTGTCAGCCAGTCAGAGTTCTTACCTGGAGACTCTGGGAAAGAACCCACTTTCAAGTGCATGCAGGATGTGGGCAGAATTCAATTCCTTGCCATTGTAGGACCCCAGGGTCCATGTGTCCTTGATGGCTTTCAGCCAGAGGCTGCTCAGCTTCTTGGCTCTGCCTGTACTCTTTGCCACATGATCCTCCCTATCTTTAAGACAGCAATGTTGTGTCAGATCTTTTGAATTGCTCTGACTTATGATACCGGTCTGGAAAACTCTCCCTTCAGAGAACTCATGTGATTAGACAAATCTGCCTTTTACCTTATAACATAACATAATCGTGAGAGGGATAACTCATCATATGTACACGTTCCATGTACACTTGAAGGGGTAGGCATTTATAATGGCCAAAGTCACTGATGGTCATTTTAGAATTCTGTCCACCACTGTTGCTTATAAAGGGTGAATGAAAAGGAGGTTGAAAGAATAGATGGAATTGGGAGAATCCCATCTTTTGACACATATCTATTGTACACTTCAGACTTGGGGAATCATGTTAACATTTCACGTAGTTTTAAAAAAGAATGTTAGCATGGGGATGAGAAAAAAATCCAAAAATATAATTCAAACAAAAGCAAGTGAACCAAGCCAAAAATCAAATAAATAATACAACCATTCTAAAGCGGGAAAGAAAATCTAACCTGGATAACTTCTGAACATAATATTTAAACTATATCCCCTAATGCTCAAGGGAAAAAAGAACAACAATTTTTAAACAAATATTGAGCTTTAGTTAGTAGGCTCCTTTTATTCAAAGAAGCATGGGTTAGCAATTTTGAATTGTATTAAAAGTTTCTAGTATATAGATATAGATGGAGATATTATATTTGCAGACACATGAACTTGTATATCTGAGTGTAGGTGCATACATACATCTGTTTTGTATATTTGCTGATAGGACCTAGAAACAATCATGTCCATAGCATGGATCTAAATGCCATTTGCCACTAAAAAGAGTCAAGACTCTTCTGAGAAATGGCTGATTCTGGAGCTGGAGCAGAGAAAAATGCAAAACATGATGAACACATCCTTTTGTGCCAAAAAGTAAGGAAGTGCACAGATATGTCAGATGGACACAGGAGCGAGTCTGAAAGAGCTCGGACTGGCAAAATCTCGGACAATCTGAGTGTTCAAATAATCAGAATAAGAGAATACAATCCACTGAAGGGAATAAAATCCATTAGCCTATACTGACATAAATGGATGAATGACTTAATAACAAATGAAATAGACGAGAAGGGAATGTTTTTTTCATAGTAGAAACCCAACCAATAATTACAGAAAGAATGATGGAATTAGAACATTACTCTTCAGTAACTATCGTAATAATAATTGATTTAAACAAAATCTCCAGTGGATGCTAAAACTAACATATGAAAATTTGAGAAGTATCAGGATATTTCTATAATTTCAAGGTACCTCCCCCACCCCAAGTTACTTGTTGATTACAAACAAAAAAATAGTGACTTTTTAGAGGAGAAACTGGGCAAACACCATCTTAACCAAATAATCAAGATTACCATGTCCAGGGGCACCTGGGTGGCTCAGTTGGTTAAGTGTCTGCCCTTCTGTTCCAGTCCTGATCTCAGGGTCCTGGGATCCAGCCCTGTGTCGGGCTTAGTGGGGAGTCTGCTTTTCCCTCTTCCTCTGCCCCTCCCCCAGCTCGTGTGCATGCTCTTTCTCTCTTAAATAAATGAATAAATAAATAAAATCTTTTTTAAAAAAAATTACCACGTCCAGACATGAGACACATAGATGCCCAGCACCTCCTCATTAAATGCACTGAGAAGAATACAATATCACATCTGTGACATTCTCGCCAAAGTCATGAAACCTAAATCTAATTGAGAAGAAACATCAGGCAAACCCAACTTGAGGGACCTTTTACCAAATAACCAGGGCTTTCATTCTTGTCAATTGTCAATTTCATGAACAGCAAAGACCGAGGGACTTGTAAATTAAAGCAGCTTCAGGGAACACAACAATCAAAAGCCAAGAATGACCCAGAATTTTCTTCTGTGATTAAAAATATCATTGGAACATTTGGCAAAATATAAATAAAGCTTGTAGACTAGATCATATCTACACTGCATCAATATTAATTTCCTGGTTTTGAGCATTGTTTTGTGTTTATATAAGAGAATATCATCATTTTCAGGAAGGACACACTGTGGCATTATAGTGTTTAGGGATAAAGTAGCATATCTGCAACTGACTTTCAAATGAATCAGAAAAAAATTATATATATATGTACATGAATATTTATGTTTGTAATTATTTATGTATATATATAAATATATATGTTGAATGTTGAGGAATTATATTTGGGGGTGTTATAGATATTATATGTACATATTATATATGTTATTATACATATTATATGTAATATATATAATAACAGCCCCAAATATAATTCCTCAACATCCATCTCTGGAAACGGCTGGGATGGAGGAGGCAAAGCATGTGTCCAGAGTGGGCTTCTGGTTCTTTCCTGCTAAATAAAGATATCTAATCTACACAGCAGGGTCAGCTAGAGGCAGAAAAAAGTAGAAAATAGCATGGTCCTCACTGCAGGGAGGCACTGTCATGGGGAGTTACTACATGAAGTTCAAGTACGTTATCGAATACAATAAGCCTGCTCCATCCGATCCTTTAGGGAAGGGAACAAAAGAGGAAAGAGCCTGTGCCATGACTGTGATCTTCAAATCTTTAGCACTAACCATCAAGAAATAGAATCCCCACAATTTTAGGCTCCCACAGATACTCAGGTTATGTCTTACCTACTGAAACTGATGGAGAGAGTCAGAATTTCCCTTTTTGTTGTGTGGGGAGAAGGTTTTATCTCTCTGGACTGAGATGGGCAAAGTGTAAAATGTTCCCCTCTATACCTTGAGAAGCCTGGCACTTCTTTAGTTTTTGCCACTAAGCAGGACAGAGAACAAAATACTTGCCAATGCCTAACAATTAAAAATTTTATACTCTCAAGACAGGCCCAGGACGACCCAAGCCTCAAAGACAATGATAATGCTTGCAATGAGCAGTTTTGGGAACGGTCGTGTCCTGTCTGGATACAATCAGAATTTACAGAGAAGTGAAACTTCTTCAAGACTCTGGAGGAGAAAAAAAACTCCCTTCTCTGACCTCTGAATAAAAATAAGCATTTCCATCAATATCAGATACATGTTGTCCTGGTTGCCTTTTCCCCGTCGAATCCCTCTTTTTGTTAAACATGGTGATCACTGTCAATACTGCTAAAACCAACAGATACACTAGCTACTTAAAAACAACTGGGTCCCATAGCTGCTAAAGCCAGCCCCCACAACCTACCCTGTCAATTCCAGCTGTACCCTAAATAAATCTTCTTCTCTGTGATCTAATTCTATCCTCAACCGTGATACCATCTGCCTCTCCTTGCCTAGGGGCACCAGCCCCCTCTAGACTAACAACTCAGACCAACTGCTAAATACAGTGATGCAGACTTTCATGTGGTTCTGTGCTTTTTAATATTAGACTTCATGCAATGATGATTTCTCATCCTATTTTAGGTACTTGTATGTTGCTGGTCCCATCCTAGATAAGTGTCTGCTTCTCTCGCTGCTAACTAACCTCCAATCTCAGGATGAAGTCTTAGCATTCACTCGTTAAGGAAAGTCCAACTTGAAGCATATAATGACAAGAGAAAAATAGTGTTGTGAACAATGAGAAAAACCACGTTTTTTCCTTATGGTCTGAACTAGCTGAGGCCATTTGGCCTGTGGTCAGTCAGGCTGTTGTGTGAGAGAAGAGAAGTAGAGAGAAGTCTGGACTTCCTTGCTTTTTAGGAGACAGTAACTTCACCCATTTGTAAAGGATGTCCTCTCCAAATGTCAGACTGGCCAACTGTCTTGGTTTTGGCCCACTGCCACCACCCAGGCCCCCTAGGGGTGATTATAGGGGTGTTAGTGTGAGGAGGTTAGTGGAGTGAGGCAGGGATGCAAAAAAGGGTCTGAGCTGCTGAAGCTTAACACCGTTGGAGTCTGTTGAGGAAACGTGTAAGTAAAATGTGCCCCAACTTGGTCCTCCAGATGGCAGTGAAGCTTGAAGAAGACATAAGGAATATGGTCTAGGGCACCTATATCTTAATCAGATTAGTAATTCTTCTCCCTCTGGTGAGTGTATGGGGTGGAATAGGTACCTACTCACCATCCTCCAATGATCAGGAATAAGCCCTGGTCCTATTAAATGGTGCCTACAAGAAATGACATCTATAAATCTGAGTATCTTCTGCTTCTTCTCCCCAGTATATATCCTATTATTAGTCTTTTGTCCATTTTCAGATCTCCTGGGACTTCTAATATGGCCAGAAAACCTCCTGGAAATAGTTTGCATTGTACTAAGGGTATAGTTCTGCTTGGAAACAGTGGCATATTAGTTATCCATTGCTGTATAGCCAATTATCCCCAAACACAGAGGCTTAAAAACAAAACATTTATTATCTCAAAGCTTCTGTGGGTTGGGAATTCAAGAGACTCCTAGCTGGGTGTCTTTGGCTTTGGAGCTCCCATGAAATTGTAGTTCAAATGTTAGCCAAGATTGCAATCACACGAAGGCCTTGACCAGGCCTGAAGGATCTGCCTTTAAGATGGCCCCAATGTTTATAGCAGCAATGGCCATGGTCGCCAAACTGTGGAAAGAACCAAGATGCCCTTCAACGGACGAATGGATAAGGAAAATGTGGTCCATATACACTATGGGGTATTATGCCTCCATCAGAAAGGATGAATACCCAACTTTTGTAGCAACGAGGATGGGACTGGAAGAGATTATGCTGAGTGAAATAAGTCAAGCAGAGAGTCAATTATCATATGGTTTCACTGATTTGTGGAGCATAACAAATAACATGGAGGACGTGGGGAGATGGAGAGGAGAAGGGAGTTGAGGGAAATTGGAAGGGGAAATGAACCATGAGAGACTATAGACTCTGAAAAACAACCTGAGGGTTTTGAAGGGGTGGGGGGGTGGGAGGTTGGGGGAGCCAGGTGGTGGGTATTATGGAGGGCACATATGGCATGGAGCACTGGGTGTGGTGCACAAACAATGAATTCTGTTACACTGAAAAGAAATTGTTAAAAAAAAAATAAGATGACATAGTCACAGGGCTATTGGCAAGAAGCTTCAATTCCTCACTGGCCATTAGCAGGTGGCTTCAGTTGCTATGTATGTGGGGTTCTCCACAGGGCTATGTCTTCATGTTATGGCAGCTGAGCTCCCACAGAGCAAGTGATCTAAGAGAGAAAGGAAGACTGGAGGTGCAGTGTCTTTCATCTACTCTTGGAAGTCATATTCTATCATTTTGCCCCATCATATTTGTTACAGGTAAGTCACTAAGTACAGTCCACACTTAAGAGGAGTAAATAATTTATGGGCATATTTTAAAATTACTGACCACATGGGAAGGATAAAGTCTGAAGGGTCCACAGTTATAATTCCTTGGATTCAGCTGGAGTCTATATATCACAGTAGAATAGAGTGAGATTTGCGCTCAAGTGGATTCAAGTGCAAATCCTGGTCAAAGCTGGCTTTAAGGGCACTCAGCTAGTGCTGTCCCTCAGAGCCTTATCCTGACAAGGGTCCCATGCTTGGTTTACTGCGCTGCCATTGCCATGGCAAAAACCTTAGTAATTGTATCTCTGAACTTGCATTTTATAAGTGAATTTCAATGGGACCACAGAGTATGAGAGAGCCACAGAACAAGAGTTCACTGTAATTTCTTGCACTCTATTTGCATATAATGTTCATGAAATCCAGTGAGCACAGGATTCTGGTGGAACCACAATGACCTGGAGTTCTGTGAGTCTCAAAGCAAGTATCAGGTGAGCAGGTGGGATCTATGACAGATTGAATGGGCCTCCAGCAGCCCAGAGAGGCCACATTTTCCATTTGAATGATTTGCACGCACCTTGCTTTGAAGGCAATGTCATTCTCTCTTTTTTTTTAAAGATTTTATTTATGTATTTGACAGAGGGAGAGAGAGATCACAAGTAAGTGGAGCAGCAGGCAGAGAGAGAAGGGGGAAAGCAGGTTCCTTGCTGAGCAGAAAGCATGATGCGGGACTCCATCCCAGGACCCTGAGGTCATGACCTGAGCTGAAGGCAGAGGCTTAACCCACTGAGCCACCCAGGCACCCTGGCAATGGCATTCTTAGAAACAACAGTGAGTAAGGAATCTCATCATGTCTTTTATTACTCATGTTACTTCCCTGTTAGTCAACCACTTACACAGACAAGGATGACAGAAATAAAAGGAAAGTTTGGGCAATAAACTATTCCTTTCCTTGTCAGCCTTCTGTACTCACCAGAAACTCAAAATAGAGTGTTTCTGTATTAAGAAGTGAAGTAAAACTATTTGAACTAGTTTTGTGCAGTTTTTACATGGTTCTGGTAAGAATGAAATATGTGCATGTAGCATGGAGCTACAAAACATGAATTGTGTAATTTCAGTGATTCCTCATAAGAGTGAAATGTCCCTACATTTGTATTTAAAGATGTTATTGCACAATATGAGGGTGAACAGCAAAATATATGCTAATAATATATGATTTTAATTTTTCTTTACTTACATTAAATAGCAAATTAAAAAAACACCATGACAAGTTGAAAGACTATGAAAGAATGGAAATAGCTTTATATTTTACTACCTTAATGAAAATTTTTCCTGGTTTTTTTTTTTTTTTTTTTTTGAACAAGAGATCCCACATTTCCATTTTGCATGTTTTACACAGAGCCTAAAAATGAGGTAGCCACAGTGGTCCTGACTTGCTCTGCTATTTCCCTGTCCCAGAATGATTCTCAAATGACTTGTTCCTCCAAACTTCAGTTTCCTCTTCTGTAAAATGGGTAACTCAGTAGTATATATCTTATGAGATTGCTAGAAGGATAAAATGACAAGAGGCTTGAAAAATACGAAGCGTGGTATGTGGCTGGCATATGCTCAACAAGTCAATGATAAATGCTCAAAAAATAGATGATAGTGTTGACAGCTGATAGCTCTTGGGAATATCAACTTACCCTGATCTAAAGACCTCCAGGTCCTAAGAAAGGTACGTTGATTTCTCAAGAACAGGGGTGAGTCCTTTTCTGGGTAGGCCACAAGCTTCTTGGTCTCCTGCTGAGCTTAAGAAAGAGTCAAGACTCTTAAAGAAGAGTCAAGCCCACTGCCCCCCAAGTAATAAAGGTAAGGAGTTCCTAGGATCAATGGCTCCAATATTTCAATTTCACAGATGGAAAATTGAAGCTCAGGGAGAAGAAATAAGGGCCCTGGTCACCCGTTCAGGAACTGGCAAGATCGTCTTAAGTTGAAGATTCTTGACTCTTAGTCCTATCCTCAGCCCTTTAATTTCTCAGCCATATAACTTACCATGGGAGAATTTTCTCTCACAAAAGCCAGCCGACTGGCACTGGTGCTAGAGGCCTCATGTGGGAACCAACAGACCAGAACATCTGCCTCAAAGGAGTTGGAGGGGTAGGTCCCATTCATAGAACACTTTGGGCACCTGTGCTGCTTAACTCCCCATGAGTTCAATTGAATGGCAAACAGAAGAACAATAATAAGTTATGTTTTTGTAGTCAACTCTGCTGCAGAGCAGTGGAAAAGTGGATGAGATGTGCAGAGAAGAAACACAAGTTGCCTCCTTGATCCTCCCTTTTACCCCTGATAAAATTATTCATCAGGGAACAAATACAATAACTCAGCATACTCCTTATGGAAGTGCTGGTGATGGAGGGGGCAGTAGCATATGGTCCATGAATAAATGATAGTATGGTCCATTGGTAACCACTGGAAGTGCAAATCTCCTCTGGTAAGACAAGTGGTAGAAGGCTGAAAGAGGGGGTAATGGAGTTGGGTGGACAAGGAAGGGGGTGTGGGGAAAAGGGTGAAAAAGGTGTAAGGGAAATGTGCTGAGGGAGGTAGTGATAAAGGAGTTTATGATGGGGGTGGTGGTGAAGGAGATGGCAGAGGCGGTGGGGTAGGGAGGAGGTGTCAAGTGTGGGGTGATGGTGGACATCATAGGGAGGTGTGCAGGGATAGGTGGATAGAGTTGATTGCAGAGGATGGAGTGTGACACAAGAGCAACTCAGAGTTCCAAATGAGTCTGACCTTAGCATTCTCTGTTCAAAGATCTGTTTCACTTATATGTTGATAAACTCTGAACTGCTTTCTATGGCACATGACTGCCTCTTGAATTTCATCTGCCTCCAGACTCTACTCCTCTCACTTTTCTTTCTAGTCAAAAACCAATTTACTAGAAATCCCAAGGCTCATTTTGCAGTTTCATGGCATTCCAGTCATGTTTCTTGCGTTCACAAATGCTGTCTCCACTTGATTTGGGAGAAATGCCCTCCCCTCTCTTTCTTTGTCCTTTAAATCTCAGACATCCATCAAAATGTTATCCTCACTTCCTTCCTAGAGCCTTCCTTGGGCCACATGCTCACCTCATCTTCCTCAGGTCTTGCCACTGACTCATACTGTCTAAATGCTGACTCTTGGTTTGCTGGACTGCTAGCAGTGGAGGTGTAGGATGAGGGACTGCAGACTCTGAGAGGAATGATAACATAACTCACATCTAAGAGGGAAATATGAGGACAAAATTTTTGTCTGTGGGACTGAGGGTAGCAAGAGGGAATGGAAACAAAAGATAAAATGAGACAAAGACTCCAGGTCAGAAGGTGTCTCAGTTGGGGCAAGATGGGGGTTCTTCTGGCAGTAAGGTTCATGGTAGGGTTTTAATTCCCCCAGGAGATGGAATTTTCCCTGTTTGTCTTAGAATGTTAAATTATTTCTCCATTGTACTACATTTTAGTAGAATTGGCCCCAGGATTCATCTTTGGAAATTTCTGAACTTTGATCACTATTACTTTTTCTCCTTAAAGTTGTATCTCATCCAGTGACTAAGCCATTAACTGAAAAGAAATGCTATCTCATTCCTAAATCCTTGGGATTATCTACTTACAGTTTTGCAGCCATTGATGTCAGTCAATGACATCCTGTACTTGATTAGACTGGAGGGGAATTTCCTCCTACCAATGAGCATCCTTGTTTTCCTTGAGGTGCCACTCCCAGCTCTTCTAGTGCCATCTTGTCTGTCTCTTACCCTCAGAGAGTCCTTCCTCTTACACTTTCCAAATTATGGCAAGAGAAAATGCAAAACAAAACAATAATGAAAGGTTTAATGACAGTCTCTTCTGCTATAATGTGTTAATCGCCTTCTTAAGAAATCCAATATTACAAAAAGTCATGATATCAAAACCACCATTATTCCAGGAAAATGCAAGTTATTGACAAAGAAGGTGTAGATTAAGAAGGGTAAATTTTTTCCCTGAAGAAATGTAAAAAAGAAGAAAGAAAGAGAAAAAGAAAGAAAGAGAAAGAGAGAAAGAGAGGAAGGAAGGAAGGAAGGGAGAGAGAGAGAGAGAGAGGGAGGGAGGGAGGGAGGAAGGGGGAGGAAGGAGGAAGGGAGGGAGAAAGAAAGAGAAAGAAAGAAAGAGAGGAAGGGAGGGAGGGAGGGAGGAAGGAAGGAAGGAAGGAAGGAAGGAAGGAAGGAAGGAAGAAAGAAAGAAGGAAAGAAAGAAAGTAAGTTGATTTTAATAGTTTTATTTTGTTATGGCTGAAGTAAGCAAAATGTAGCAACTTGATTATTAAGTGACCCAAATAAATTTAAATACCTCTGAGAAGAATTTTCAAGAGTGAAACAATGTTCCAAACTAGCAAGTATCTAGGTAAATTTCAGACCAGTTCCCAGTTATCAATGTCAAATGAATTTGCAAGTTGCCAAGTGAATAGCCAGCTACTCAGACAAAGCAGCTGTAGATTCCTATAATGTATTTGTAAAGTCTCTTTTTCCCTAATATATGCCCATGTGCTATACTAGTCACCAATTACAGAAGCATTTTAACCAGCAGTAGAGGGCATGAGGCCAAGTACATGGAATGAGATTATATAACCTTGAGTAGCATAGAAGTGACTGAATTACAAAGGGATAATTTGTAAGGAGTTGAATGTAAAAAATAAAGATTAACATCCTCATTTTTACATTGCTTGTAAAATGGGTGCCATTCAGCTTTAAAGGAGATATATTCACAGGAGTGAAATATGGTTCAAGCTAAGGGGAGGAGGTGGTACTCATCATCCAGACTGGGATTGGTAAAATCCAAGGATAGAGAAATTCTGATTTTAAAAAGAGAGCTGAATAGAAAGAGAAGGAGGAATTGAGAAGCTGAGAATCAGACATATATAAGGCAGGCCCAAGGAAGTGGATCTGGAGTGCAAAGACTGGGGATGGAGTCAAAGGGAGAAAAGGGCAGGAAAAGAGATGATTAAAAATCTCAGTTTAGACACATATTCCTGAGGATAAAGCCAGGACACTGGTAGAATGGCCAAGTGATGTGGCCATGATCTTCAGCTCAAAGAATGCTAGAGTGGGAGGGACCCCAGAACTCATCTAATTTAAACCATTCATTACCAGGAGAGTACAAAAGGGGGCCATGACTTACCCAAAGTTGTGGAACTGGATGTTCCAGCTTTAATTCAATGCTTTTTCTGCTACATCACGAAGCCGGTTATAGATCTTATGGGAATATTCAGGACCTATCTCAGAATATATCTTTCTCTTCTAGAAATAGAAGGTAGAAAGGCAGTCAGTTCCATTTGGAAATAGCAAGTGTGGTGAAAGAACTAGCCTTAAATCCCTGCCCAAATTAATATCTATTCTTCCAGTACTTACCAAGTTCAAGGCATGTGCTAGGCACAAGACTGAAGCCACAGGCTCAGAGATTGTTGCACTGTTAGACTGTAAGCCCGTCAAGGTCAGGGATCAAATTTCATTTACCTTTCCATCTCCAACATCTTGGCAATAGTCATCTCTTAATAAATATTTGTGTCTTTCAACTAGCCATGACTTTATCCTTAGGGTCCCTTGCACCCTTATTCCCCTTATATTACATAAAGATTCACTGAAATTGGAGAAGTCAAGAGAAAAATCCATAGTCACAGAGTGAATTAAGAGCAGAACTTAAGTCTGTCCTTCCCTTTGTCTTCACCATTGTTTTTGCCTCTTTTTCAAGAGGTCTAGGACACAGGTAAGGGCTGAAACAAAAATGAATCATAATAGGCATTTGAATAATCTAAAAGGCATAGTCTAGATGAAAGATCTATAAACTGGGAAATGAAAACCCAGTAAGAATTTCTTTAGAGTCTGAGGCTGGGACTGTTCATAACCATCTTGGTATTTGTAGCATCCAACACAGGGGTTGGCAGATAGCCCCACATTGCTACTAAAGGAAGCAGCTCCAATTTTAAAGTAATAAACAGTATATCCTGTAGTTAAACTGCTCCCCAACTTCTGTTGAGTGCCAGCTTAGTGCTTCACACTTGAATTAAGTTGACAGTAGCCTTCAGAACAGTATCGTATGAGATAAACACAATGGTTGTAGCGTGTACCCTGCAATTCTTTTCCTATGGGAAAGCCAGTTTCAGTGATGATTTGACGGTCAAATGAGGTCGACATCAAAATAACACAGCATGTACTGGACTGCAGGCAGTTAGCAAGGGAAAAGAACAAGTGTTTTGGAGCACTAAACATTGGGCAACAGACATGCTCCTTGATAACATTATCCAAAGATGGTGGCATAAATGAAATTCAATAATCAAACTATGAAAGAACACAGTTTGAGCTATGGGTAGACAGAGAAAGAGAGCAATAATCCAGGGTCTCTAGAGGGTTTCTCAATTCTTTAAATGTCCTCAAAGAAGGGATACCCTATAGATTTTCCAGGACCATCATTCCAGTTTATTATACCATAATGCTAATGGTATGATTAATGATGTTTTACCAGAATAAAATAGCAATTCACATGGGTTGAATTATGTTTTTAAATTACCACTGAAAAAACAAATTCCAGTTGCTTTTTTGACCTAGCAGAACAGTCTTCACAGAAAAGGGGACAAAGCAATGTTAATGAAGAGCAAACATAAATATCTTGGTGAAGGAACATCAGATCAGAATGTAATTCCCTTGTTCATGTTTTTCTTAGAAAGCATTTCCATTCTGCCTCGTTCTGGGAACAAAGCCAAAGCCTGCTTTAGAGGAACAGAGATTTCCAGGAAATTGGGTGGGTGAGGGTGGCTGGGAGGGTGGGACCCTGGGGAAGGTTTGTTGTTGGGGACAGTTCTGGAGCCTATGTCCAAGCTTGGGAAGGATGAAGTGCCCAGTCTACCTCTTATTCTCTAACAGGGCCTCTGAGAAATGTTTAAGGGCAGGGAGGGTTAAGATTGAACCAGAAGACAGAGCCTGGACACCTCCCATTCCTTTGCCTCAAGTAATTAACAAACCACAAAATCAGGGTGGGAAGGGAGGGAGACAGCTAAGCCGAGGTGGAGATGGGCACCATTCCCTGCTCTTTCTGCTGGTTACACCTACCAATGTCATGCTAGACACAGATTTCACAACATCATCAGTTTTGCCCTCCGAAACCTATCTTAGAAGCAGCCTGTATACAGTAAGAGCCACTCTCTTCCTCCTTTCTTGCTCTACACATCACTCTGTTTCATCTATGTTTCCATCATGGTGACTGAAAACAGAGCAGAGGTCTAGGATCCAGAAAGGAAATGAGGATATAGGCTAAGGCTTTTAGAACAGAGAATTGAACAAGTTATTTGTCAGGTGTTTTATCTACCTGCCTCATTCATAGGATCTTCACAATTCAGAAAACTTGGGCGTCTGTCCTGGTTTTTACACTAAAAGGTTGAGTGATTGTAGACAAGTCATGCAACTTTGGTATCCTTACTAAGAAGTACACCATGTGTGTAGAATGGGGATAATGGTATTTTTCTGGCAAGCCCCAAGAGCTAATGTAAAAATCAAATAAGATAACATACGAGAAAGCTTTGGTGAGCTGTAACACATGGATGGGATTATCATTAGTTAAGAAACTGCTCTTGGAAATCGTCTGCCTGAGATGGGTATTTCTCCCCATGAATCTCAAATGTGTATTCTTACTCTAATCCCAAGTCACTTGAAAACTCACCTCAGAGACCTAACCAAATCTTTGGTACCAGCTGGCATACCCAACCTCTTGTCCTGCCACTGCCTTCATTTACTGTGTAGCTTCTGAATCTAGAAAACAAATCTCAGGTTCCAGCAATAATGAAACAAGCTCAAGATCCTCACATCCTCACCTTGAGGTTGATAGAGAAGGAGAAAGCATTAGGGTATGGTGAGAGAGGGTGTCAGTACAAAGAGAAGGTGGATGCAGGAGGGAGCACATTGCCTTGATGGTAGCAGGAGCTGACAGAATGATGCCTTCTGGGAGGCATTGTTTTCATGGATGATCTGGGACAGAATAAGAGCCACTAGAGGAGGAAATTAGAGAGGGAGACCGTGGGAAACTGGCAAGGAGAAGCTATGCCACCCACTTCCACATATATCTATCATCTCATGTCCTCCAGCCCACCTCCTGCCTAGCTTGCTCCTAATGTGTGACATCACAGGATAGCAGACATCTCCGGGTGGGAATATTCTAGTAGCACAAACTCTTTAGGAATCTAGACAGTACCCGCCCACTGACTGCTGGAATTAAAAGTCTGGGTCACGAAGATAATTGGTAGAGAGGAACTTGGGGTTATGTTGACGGTAGAGGTATATCTAACCTTATTTGGAAAAATTCCTGAACAGCAAGTTAGACTCCTTCACAACTGAAGCACAGCTGAAGTACAGTGAGCCTTCCTTTCTTCCCTCCCCAGCTGTTATCTCTACTGAGCATCCACCAGCCCTGAGCTCAACCTCTAGACTTCCATCACCATGATTAAAAGCTGAGATACATTTGTATTCCAACCCCAGTTCCTTCACTCATGAGCTGTGCAGCTCTGCTTTGTTAGTTCAGACTCATCTCTTTTATCAGGGTTAATAATGCCCGTTAGGTGTTCAGAAAAACTGAGATATGTATGGAAAGTCTTGAGCTCAATGCCTAGTTCAATAATTGGAGTGCTTACTATTACTTTATTATTAATCATATTATTACATATTATTAATCATCTGTTGCCTCCTAGCTATTGCTACTTTCTTGAGGACAAGTAGTTATTACATACTATCTGCCAGGCTGTTGTACAAGCCATTGAGACTGTAAAGATAAAAGAGAAGATCCTTGACCTTGAGGAGCAAGCAATCCAAAGTCAGCAAATAATGAGAGCTTCAGATCACAAGGAGACATACTGGTCGTGGTGCTGTCTTTGACGGAGAGTGGCAGGCTTGTTTGAGGGGCTCCAGAGGATTCTCTTGGGGGCTGGGGAAGGGTGTCATGGTAAATTCCCCAGGATGGGGCTGTGTCACCCCTCATCAGGATCCTTCAGAGGAACCCCTGCCTGGACTTGTGCTGGGCCTACAGCCTTTGAGCTCTCTTCCAGCCTGAGTAGACTAGAGCTTTAAGGAGATGTTTCAGGGCCATTCGGCTGAGGGGAGCAGGCAGAACTGGTAGCTCCTTGGCCTCTTTTGGGGCCTCATCAGAGCAATTTTGATTGTATCTGTTTTATAAATTGGTAATCTGAGTTAGATTTGAAGAAAAGGTCAAGCTGTTAAACATGTGCAGAAACCCCCAGGCTAAATGATTTCTGAGATCCTTTCCAAAGATGGGGTGCAAGCATTCTCTTCAGGCTGTCCAAGTGCAGACACCTCTGACAGATGTTGGCTTCCTGTTCATCCATTCTCAGGGCCTGAAGGCTTTGTGAACAACAGTGGTTCTCTGTCCAGGGTCCTTTCATTCCACCATATTATTCACAACATATTTCATAGCACCTCCTTATCATTCCAATCCTTCCCCACATGCCCCATCAACACAGCTCATTCTCACCAATTCAGAAATCAGAGAAGAGGGTCAATTGATACAAAGAGAGGTTTAATCTGTTGAGGATTACTAGAGAAGGGAGTTTTCTGTTTGCAGAAGGACCCAGTGAAAGCATAACAATGGGTTAGACAACTGTTGACTTAATTTTAACTCTATTTCATAGACCAAAGTCTTGACCTTCAGGTCAAAAGTCAGGCTGTCAGAAATATGCAAAATCAAGCTCTCCATGGCAATAGGAGGCTCAGTGTCCCACTAAAGAGGCTCTCTGAAGCTCTGGAGAGGGTGGAAGGGGATTCTCAGCCTGAAAACAGGGCCTGGTATGAGTTTTCTCATTATGTGGGGATTGCTCTTAGATTGAGTTGAGTTCTACTTAGCAATACAACTTGGAGGTGAACAGTAATTCAAGGTCATTGTTGACTTTGTTATCACTTTATGATAAAGGGTAAAGTCCTTTGTTTAAGAAAGAAAGAAGAGAAAAGAAGGAGGAAAGGAAGGGAGAGGGGGAAAGAAGGAGGGAGGGAAAAAGAGGGAAGGAAGGAAGAAAGAAAGGAAGGAAGGAAGGAAGGAAGGAAAGATGGAAGGAAGGAAAGAAGGAAGGGTGGGTGCACGTGTGGGTGGGAGGGAGAAGAAGAAGAATCTTCAGAAAATAAAAATCACATTGAGTAAGTGAATTCCAATGTGCTTCTTCAGAATAATAGCCTGTGGTACAATCATGTATCTTAAGATTTAAAATTCTAAATATTTTTTAATGGGGTTATAAACTTGAAACAGAACATAAAGCTGTCAAGATCTATTTGCAACCTAGTGTTAGGAGCAACTGATCAGGCAATTCAGCCACTGTATATAAAGCATAGAGTATACACTTTTTATATAAACATCTTCGTATTCCTAATGGTTCCATCCCAAATCAGCTGATTGTGTCATGTGTCACAGTCACCCCATCTTTCTGTGAAAGTAGAAGTATCCATGTAAAATAATTATACCACACGCCTTTGTAATTTTGGTGGTCTGTTTCTTGTTAAGCAAATGTCAAAATCTAATTTTATATACCGACTCATCCATGTCTTTGAATAAAATGGGCTGAAATTATAATTTTATGATACTCCATGTGTTTATAACTAGGGATCTTACTACAAATTTTAAAGTCTCATTCTTCCATTTGGAAATTTATCTCATAGGCACCATGGATATTTTGCCCATGGATCCAGGAACTCTGCCTGGATAGAAAGGTTTTTTTGCCTAGGGCAGCTCATCTGCTCCAAAGGGTGGGGAAAGGTACACGGCACTGTGCAAATCAGCTGACAAGGAACACTGTTTTATGAACACAGAGGGTAGTTAGGTGAAGATCCATTAGAGTATCACTTTACTCTGGAGTTATGTACTGCCCTGGTCCTATGCAAAACTTCAGAGAGAAGCCCTCTCAAATATAGTTGTCCTGTGCATTGTTAGAGCAGTATCTTACTTAGTCAACTTCAGCATTTATTAAGGTATGTGTTCTCAGCATCTTTGAGTGTCAGGTAAGAGGCTCAAAATTTCATTTCTTATAGCCATGAGTGTGTGCTGAAGACCATTGGGGTTCCTTGCATATCAAAATATCTTGTGTAGGAGTTTCGAGCACATAATATTCACACCTTCTCTTTCGGAATTCTGAACTAATCAAGACCTAGACCCAAGAATTGACTAGAGATTTTGGGCTTAAATGCTTGCAGAATTGAACCAGAGAACACTTCGGATATGAAGTCAAACAGGCTGCCTTCTACTTGCCCTTGTGATGAAATCTTGGGACCCAAGGCCAAATAAATCCTGATGCTTATTCAGTCAGCCACAAGGAAAATGGAAACTTCTCCATGAAACAGGAAGTCTTGGGGAGATGGGCATGTATGGATGATAAGCTCGGATGTGTTTCTGACATTCAGTTGCTAACTGCAAATTGGCAGGAACATGGATCAATGGATTGTGGTCTTCTTCTCCTTTAACAATCATATAAATCTCCTCCTCCCCATGGGGAAAAGCCGGCTGGGTCTAAAAGGAGGTGGAGCAGGGTTCTCAGCAGTGATTTTGTCAGGGCTAAAGTTACTCTCTTTCAGCCAGCAGAGTGTGCGATGAGGGAAACACTTTGTCTTTATGTCCTCCTGACTGCAAATAGCAGGATGGGGGAAAGGGCAGTGGGGATCAGGGAGAGCATAGATTTTAGACCCTGGCTGCTTTTGTAAGTCCTCCTTCTGCCATTGGTTACGTGACTTTGGGAAGCTTCTTTCATCCTCTTTAAGCTTCAGTTTCTTCAAAAGTAAGATGAGGATAATGAGTGTTTTTTTCATATTGTTGTTGTGAAGGCTTAAGGAAATAAAAATTAAAGTGTTTGCCACAATGCTTGGGCAGCAAGGAAGGCTAAGTATATATGGATTCTCTGCTGTTAGTTATTTGGACCCATTGAACAGAGATTTCTTTTCTTAATTTTGCTTCTATGATTGAATTTCCTTCCTCATACCCATGCTTCTATGCTCCAGTGATGGCACAAGAATAAAAAGCCCAATCTATTGAGATGGGATGATGCAGGCAAAGATGAGTGACTGTCTGCCATAGACTCAATTTTCTAAAACTTTAGTGCCCATTTTGTATAGAAGAAATTGGGCGAGTCACATAATCTTATGTGCCTAGTCAATGCCCCTTGACCTGTGATGGGTCCACATCAATCTATACACCTGAGGAAGACACTCAAGTCAAAGGAAAGACTTGCTGGTTTATAACTCTTAGGTGAGACCATCCCCACTGATAAGTCAGAGCTAGACCAAAAAGAGTCAGTGAAACTCATTTCCTTTGAAAGCTACTTCCTTCAGTGACCCTCTGGTAGTCACACCATGGGGATGGTTTGAAATGGTCGAACTGAGCTGAAGAGGAAGACCAGAGTTCCCTGAGTTTATCTGAAGGAGAGACAGTGAGAACTTTAGTGAGTTGTGACTATGAGATAATAATAGGATAACTAGGATATAATAATAACTAGGATAGTTGAAACCCAACATTTTAGTAGATTTACAAATTGTGTATGCTAGATCAGTTTTGTTCAAAGAATTAGTTCTCGTATTCACTTTTATTGGATTTGCATGTTGGTTTTCCAGGTCATTGATGCTTGCTATATAGATATCATGCTTCCTGTTCTTGCTCTGTTTATTTTTTCAAATAATTAAGGTGAATATTTGATCTAGTTATTTTTATTCTGTCTTATTATAAAGGAAGTTAAGAATATGAATTTGTTCTCTCAGTGAGGCTTTGGCTATATCCCATACATTTAGTAATATAATGTTTTGTCATAATTTAGTAGCTCATTAATGCTATTACTTTCTAATGAATACTGATTGACATTTGATCTCTTACATCCAATATGCATACAGGAGAGAGTTTCTTTTTATTATAGTAGGTGTTTGCTTTATATATTTTTAAATTTTATCTTTTAAAGAGTTTTTATTTATTTATTTGAGAGAGAGAGCACAAGTAGGAGAGGGCGTCAGAAGGAGAGAGAGAAGCAGATTCCCAGCTGAGCAGGGATCCCAATATGGGACTCGATCCCAGGACTCCAGGATCATGGCCTAAGCCAAAGCCAGACACTTAACTGACTGAGCCACCCAGGCACCTCTACATTTTTAAGATTTTAATGTCATTATTAATTGATGGATCAATGTTGCTATTATTAAGATTTTCTTTCTGGTAGAGTATAGTATGGACAAATGAGAAAGAAGTGTGAGATCTGTTTATCAAAATTTAATATATATATATGTATATATATATATTATACACACACACACAAACAGATATTCACATATATCACATATATATCATATATCCATATATACAGATATATATCAGATACACACATATATGTACACAGGGTCATGTACATATGTATTAATGTATCATTAATTTTGTTGTTTACGTGCTCACTTACTTTATTTTTGATCTGCTTCATCAGTGGGAAACTGACTGTGTTTGTGACTGTCTCTCATAGTAACTGGTTCATTTTCCTTACCTTTCCCCCTGAAATTATATTTCTAGCTATTTTTGGTTTTTATTTTGGCTTTTATATTTTGCTATGAAATTTTCAATGTATAAAGATACCATCAGCTTGGATTATATCATTGATTAACATATTTTTCAAATCATGTTAATGACTTTTGCCTTTAATTTTACATTTTTTTGAGATTTATATTGGTACCTCTGCTTTTGATTTATGTTCTTTGTTTGATAAATACACTGTGTGTTTGTGCATTTCTCATGCCTTCTTTAAGGCATTTCTCTTAAAAGCAACATATCGTATTTTGAATTATAATCCAGTCTAAATCCTTGATTTTATATTGAGGAATTCACAGTAGCTACATCTGGTCTCCCTCATCCTACCCTGCTGTATGGATGTGGGACAGTGCAGTGACTAGAAATAAGTCTGTGGGTCAGATAAACCTGGGTTGAGCCCTTGAATCTGCCTCTTACATCTGGGAGCCCTCAGGAAAGTGATTTGTCCTCTGCTAGTCCCCGTTGATTTATTTATAACATTGTAACATTATTGAAACAATAATATTACTAAAGTTTATAAAAAGAGTCAATAGAGGGGCACCTGGGTGGCTCAGTGGGTTAAAGCCTCTGCTTTCAGCTCAGGTCATGATCCCAGGGTCCTGGGATCAAGCCCCACATCGGGCTCTCTGCTCAGCAGGGAGCCTGCTTCCCCCCGCCCTCTCTCTGCCTGCCTCTCTGCCTACTTGTCATCTCTGTCAAATAAATAAATAAAATCTTAAAAAAAAAAAAGAGTCAATAGAAAATAACTAGACAACAAATAGAAAATAATTAGTAGCAAAGCACCTAATAGTGCCTGACACATCAGAGGCACACAACAAATGTTGACCAGCCTTTTGTGTATCATGATAAATATAAATATTATGCCATGCTATACATAGATCTCATTATTTTAAATTTTATATTTGTCACTCCTTTTATTCCTTATTTTCTATCTTTTGTTAGGTGGACTATGTTCATTTGTTTGTATATTCACTAATAATTTGAAAGGCAAACATTTGTTTTTAATTGACTAGTGGTTATCTTTTTATTTTCCGAAGGCGTTATTTGAATCTTTTTTCTATGATTATCATAACCAAAAAAAAATCACTTCTCCTTATGCAGTACATAGAGTTTACAATGTCTTGCCACCCTCCTTTGCCTCCCCAATCTTTTTTAATATAACTTGTGGTTTCCATTAATATTTCTTTTATAGTAAGTTGGTATTTGTATAGTATATATTTTCTTCATTAAACATAACATTTGCTTTGTTTTATAATCATACTTTTAATTATTTGGAGACAACTTTGTGTGTAGCAGATTTAATACGAGCCAGCAGGCCTAATATGCCATTATGTCCAAATTTTTAACTTTATCTTTTCCATTTATTTTTCAGTTTCTTGGATTATGTCATCAAGAAAAATCTTTATGAGGAAAATATAAAGGACATCTATTTAAATATATATATATATATATATATATATATATATATATATATATATTCTGATACATCTAGAAATGCTTTTATACCAAAGACAAGTGACCAAGTATGACACCCTTACACCACAACACTTTGTCCAAAATCAAGGACCTTGCCCTACTTGGATCTGGCTTTGCAGTACTAAAGATAATTCTGCAGCAGATATAAGGTCTGGCCCTGTGTTTTGTTTTGTTTGTTTGTGAGTGTGGGTCAGATGCCTCCATGACCTCTCCCTGTCACACTGAGATGGAAGTGAGGGGTGAGAACCCACTAGAAGGACTAGAGTTGTTGCTGTTTTTGTTTTTCTATCATCCCAGCAAAAGCTGGTTTTTATATGGAATCTCAGTTAAAATTTTTCTTTTCACAACTCACTGCATTTCACCTGGGTTTATATGGAGATACTCAGAGTTGCTAGAGAGACCACATAGACACAGCTTTAGGGCAGAAGGTGGAATCTTTTCCTGCAGCTGGAAGAAGGATCACAGGAGGAATGTAGGAGTCAACCCCATACAGAGGAAACTGAAGCCCCATGAAAAAGTTCCAGTTTGAATCCTTTTCCATGCTTGGTCTAATGTCCTCAAATAGGAGAGTCCAGAATGTGTTGGGTTTTATTTTCTTGATTTAACATAGTAATTCACATGTTACTTGGGCAGCAAAAATAAACCATACACCCTGTCCTCAGGTTGCTTACACTAAACCGAAAAGGAAGAGAATTGCATAAAAATTGAAATATATATACATAACTATCAAACATAAAAAGTATTATAAGGAGTCCACATGGCCTGTTGACCAACAATTGGGGTAGAAGGGGGCTGTTCATAAGCACATTCTCATCAAGGTCTCTGGACCTGGAAATCCCTTTGGATGACCATTAATGTGGACAACATGTGTGAGGAGATAGGCCACCAATTTCGAGGGACCTTCCCAATTCTCAGATTCCTTGAGGATGAAGGGAATTTAAGTATCAGTATCTTGGAATACCCCTAACTTATTTCCCTCTCCTCAAAACATCTGTGTCTTATTTAGTGTTCCTGGCCAGTCTCCAAATCTCCAGCACATCCACAGCATGCCCCACCATGGTCCTATCATGGCAGCCACTCTTTAAGCTCTTACACACACTATAATTTTTTCTCTATGGATGAGTTCTTTCCTTTAAGAAGAGTACGTTCCCTGAAAAACAGGATAAATCCTAAAGTTCTAGATGATAGAAAGATATGAAAGTATAGTCTCAAAGAAGATCTTAAACAATTCATGGAAACCAATGAGAATGAAGACACTTTGGTCCAAAACCTATGGGATACAGCAAAGGTGGTCCTAAGGGGGAAATACATAGCCATCCAAGCCTCCCTCAAAAAAACTGAAAAATCCAGAATACACCAGCTGTCTCTACATCTTAAAGAACTGGAGAATAAACAACAAATCAAACAAACTCCACACATAAGAAGGGAAATAATCAAGATTAGAGCAGAAATAAATGAGGTAGAAACCAGAGATACAGTAGAACATATCAATGAAACTAGAAGCTGGTTTTTTTTTTTTTTTTTTTTTTTTTTTCTGATGGAGGCATAACACTCCATAGCGTATATGGACCACATCTTCCTTATCCATTCGTCTGTTGAAGGGCATCTTGGTTCTTTCCACAGTTTGGTGACCATGGCCATTGCTGCTATAAACATTGGGGTACAGATGGCCCTTCTTTTCACTACATCTGTATCTTTGGGGTAAATACCCAGTAGTGCAATTGCAGGGTCATAGGGAAGCTCTATTTTTAATTTCTTGAGGAATCTCCACACTGTTCTCCAAAGTGGCTGCACCAACTTGCATTCCCACCAACAGTGTAAGAGGGTTCCATATACACTATGGAGTATTATGCCTCCATCAGAAAGGATGAATACCCAACTTTTGTAGCAACATGGATGACACTGGAAGAGATGATGCTGAGTGAAATAAGTCAAGCAGAGAGAGTCAATTATCATATGGTTTCACTGATTTGTGGAGCATAACAAATAACATGGAGGACAAGGGGAGATGGAGAGGAGAAGGGAGTTGAGAGAAATTGGAAGGGGAGGTGAACCATGAGAGACTATGGACTCTGAAAAACAATCTGAGGGTTTTGAAGGGGCGGGGGGGTGGGAGG
>NW_019154085.1:27574731-27617073 GCF_002288905.1 Enhydra lutris kenyoni | reverse complement strand
GAAGCAGTGATCAAAAACCTCCCAAAAAACAAGAGCCCAGGACCTGACGGATTCCCTGGGGAATTCTACCAAACTTTCAAAGAAGAAATAACACCTATTCTCCTGAAGCTCTTTCAAAAAATTGAAGCAGAAGGAAAACTTCCAGACTCTTTCTATGAAGCCAGCATTACCCTGATCCCCAAACCAGGCAAAGACCCTACCAAAAAGGAGAATTTCAGACCAATATTACTGATGAATATGGATGCTAAGATTCTCAACAAGATCCTAGCAAACAGGATCCAACAGCACATTAAAAAGATTATCCACCATGACCAGGTGGGATTCATCCCTGGTTTACAAGGATGGCTCAACATTCGCAAATCAATCAGATGTGACAGAACAAATCAATAAGAGAAGAGAGAAGTACCACATGGTCCTCTCAATTGATGCAGAAAAAGCATTTGACAAAATCCAACATCCATTCCTGATTAAAACGCTTCAAAGTATAGGGATAGAGGGAACATTCCTGAACTTCATAAAATCTATCTATGAAAGACCCACAGCAAATATCATCCTCAATGGGAAAAAGTTTGCAGCCTTCCCGTTGAGATCAGGAACACGACAAGGATGCCCACTCTCACCACTCTTGTTCAACATAGTATTAGAAGTCCTAGCAACAGCAATCAGACAACAAAGAGAAATAAAAGGTATCCAAATTGGCAATGAAGAAGTCAAACTCTCTCTCTTCGCAGATGACATGATTCTTTATCTGGAAAACCCAAAAGATTCCACCCCCAAACTACTAGAACTCATAGAGCAATTCAGTAACGTGGCAGGATACAAAGTCAACGTACAGAAATCAGTGGCTTTCTTATACACTAACAATGAAAATACAGAAAGGGAAATTAGAGAATCGATTCCATTTACTATAGCACCAAGAACCATAAGATACCTGGGAATAAACCTAACCAAAGAGGTAAAGGATCTGTACTCAAGGAACTACAGAACACTCATGAAAGAAATTGAAGAAGACACAAAAAGATGGAAGACCTTTCCATGCTCTTGGATCAGAAGAATAAACATTGTTAAAATGTCTATACTGCCTAGAGCAATCTATACTTTTAATGCCATTCTGATCAAAATTCCACCGGTATTTTTCAAAGAGCTGGAGCTAATAATCCTAAAATTTGTATGGAATCAGAAGAGACCCTGAATTGCTAAGGAAATGTTGAAAAACAAAAATAAAACTGGCAGCATCACATTACCTGATTTCAAGCTTTACTACAAAGCTATGATCACCAAGACAGCGTGGTACTGGCATAAAAACAGACACATAGACCAGTGGAACAGAGTAGAGAAACCAGATATGGACCCTCAACTCTATGGTCAAATAATCTTCGATGAAGTAGGAAAAAATATACAGTGGAAAAAAGACAGTCTCTTCAATAAATGGTGCTGGGAAAACTGGACAGCTATATGTAGAAGAATGAAACTCGACCACTCCTTTACGCCATACACAAAGATAAACTCGAAATGGGTAAAAGACCTCAACGTGAGACAGGAATCCATCAGAATCCTAGAGGAGAACATAGGCAGTAATCTCTTCGATATCAGTCACAGCTACTTCTTTCAAGATATGTCTCCAAAGCCAAAGGAAACAAAAGCGAAAATGAACTTTTGGGACTTCATCAAGATCAAAAGCTTCTGCACAGCAAAGGAAACAGTCAACAAAACAAAGAGGCAACCCACAGAATGGGAGAAGATATTTGCAAATGACAGTACAGACAAAAGGCTGATATCCAGGATCTATAAAGAACTCTCAAACTCAACACACACAAAACAGATAATCATATAAAAAATGGGCAGAAGATATGAACAGACACTTCTCCAATGAAGACATACGAATGGCTATCAGACACATGAAAAAATGTTCATCATCACTAGCCATCAGGGAGATTCAAATTAAAACCACATTGAGATACCACCTTACACCAGTTAGAATGGCCAAAATTAGCAAGACAGGAAACAACGTGTGTTGGAGAGGATGTGGAGAAAGGGGAACCCTCTTACACTGTTGGTGGGAATGCAAGTTGGTGCAGCCACTTTGGAGAACAGTGTGGAGATTCCTCAAGAAATTAAAAATAGAGCTTCCCTATGACCCTGCAATTGCACTACTGAGTATTTACCCCAAAGATACAGATGTAGTGAAAAGAAGGGCCATCTTTACCCCAATGCTTATAACAGCAATGGCCACGGTCGTCAAACTGTGGAAAGAACCAAGATGCCCTTCAACGGACGAATCGATAAGGAAGATGTGGTCCATATACACTATGGAGTATTATGCCTCCATCAGAAAGGATGAATACCCAACTTTTGTAGCAACATGGATGACACTGGAAGAGATGATGCTGAGTGAAATAAGTCAAGCAGAGAGAGTCAATTATCATATGGTTTCACTGATTTGTGGAGCATAACAAATAACATGGAGGACATGGGGAGATGGAGAGGAGAAGGGAGCTGAGGGAAATTGGAATGGGAGGTGAACCATGAGAGACTATGGACTCTGAAAAACAACCTAAGGGTTTTGAAGAGGTGGGGGGTTGGATGTTGGGGGAACCAGGTGGTGGGTATTGGGGAGGGCATGTATTGCATGGAGCACTGGGTGTGGTGCAAAAACAATGAATACTGTTACACTGAAGAGAAATAAAAAAAAAAAAAAGAAAAGAAAAAAGAAAAAGAAAGTATACCAGTCATCCTATTAGCACTGGTTTCCTCAGAGGATGGAATTTGTTGTTGCCTCAAAAATACAAAGTTTCACGTTTGTTATTAAGAAAGTCAGTATGAAAAGGAAAGAAAGGTCAAGAAAATGCAAAGAAAAGAGAAAAGAATAAGGAGGAGAGGAAAGTTCTAATTATTGTGCTGTTGCTCCCGCCCGGCAGAAACCCTGATGATTTATTGAACAAATCCATTCCCTACTTGCCCATCTTACCTTCCATTCTAGACTCACCTCTGGGTTCTTCTCTCCAGGCCACCAATTTCACCAAGACAAGGCATCACTACAATTTAACTTCATCTGCTTACTCTGGCCCCACCAGAACAAGGATACTCCCAAACCCACAGAAGATTATTATTATTATTATTTCCCCTCCACTTCCAAAGGGAGAAAGAACTGAAAAACCGCAGATAACAGAGGAGAGTTTCCTTTCAAACTGAAAGCCCCTCAATGGAAGGAAAGCAGGGCCTCAGATTCTGCCCACCAGCTCCTGGCCTAGTGCAGAACAGACCCATGTGGTGGTTTGAGGATGAGGGCTGAGTTCTTTCTTCAGCTTGGGATCTTAAAGAGCTTCCCAGCTGTCCAAAGCCCCAATTTCCTCCACCACACCCAAATGCTGCTGAGTCAGGACGCGGCCAGGCATCATGATGAAGGGGTTGTGTTTGCTTTTGGTTCCAGTCCTACCTCCCTTCACAGGCCCTCTGGCCCTCTCCTGGACAACCTGGGCACTTCATTTGCCATCTTCTCTGCCCAGCAATCCAGAGATCATTCTTCTTCCACTCTTACTGAAACTGGCTGAGAAAAGGGGGGTGTAGGACCAAGGCCCTGTAGGCTGACAGCCCACGAGGCATGCAAATTTGCATAAGTTATTTTTCTGGATTTCCTCTGAAGGCAGTGGGGGTAGGAGCATCAGGGACCATCGGGGTGAGTCGTCAGAGAATTCTGGACATGCCATGGCCTCTTGTCCACTTGTAAAATGAGCCTAAGAATTACTGCTCACAGGGGAGAGTGGAGAGGTAATGAATCACTGTATGGCACACTGTTGACGCTCCATATCACCTCTTCCCAGTATTTCATTTTTAGCAAGGCTTTCTGACTGATCATTCCTTGACATCTCTTTGCTCATGCCTCAAGGTTAACATGAGGCATGGCTTAATAGGAGAGTCAGGTGACAGCTGTGCTTTCTTGAGGTGATGGCTTTCTGAGACATGACTTGTACTTTTGTTAGCTAACCTATTAGAGGCCATAATGGAGAGAAAAAGGCACATACTTATGGATTTGTGGAGACTGCCAGTCACAAGACATTTGATACACGGGAGTCTCTAACTCTGCTTATAGAGGGATCTCTCATCACCTCCCCACAGTCTGATCTTTGTCTCCGTCCCCCAAATGAGTGATATCTTACCTAGCTCTTTCACCAACTCCATTAACAGATTGATCTTAAAATCTAGCCGCCTGAGCAGAGGCATTCTCCAGTCACACATCACTTAAGCCAGTGTCTGGCAGGCTACACTCTTCTGGTGAAGAAATGAACTAAAGCGAGAGAAAAAGAAACTAGGGACAAGGAAGAAAGTCCTTGGGGAAGTTCAAATCTAGCAAAATACAAAGTGTGTGTGTGGGGAGGTACACGGATGTGCTTAGTAAATGCTGAATAAACCAACTGAATCCTTACTTTCCCCCTCACATCTGAAGTTCCCAGGCTGAAGGCTCTTTCTACTCTTTCTCCTGGGAGGACCCTTCACCATCTCAACAACCCACAAATGGGGTATTTGGTAGCATGAGATAAATGGCAGGAAGAGTAACCCATGGTCAGCAACCTGTGTTCCGGGACTTTCTCTTGAGTCTGGGCTGCACACAAATTATCTCTCCTTGAGTGCGTGCTCTCTCTCAGGTGTTTGGCAGCTTAGAGGTGATAATTCATCCAGTCTTTGCAGTAATCCCTTGAGAAAGGTGTTGTGGTGGCTCCCACAGTAAAGGTGAAGACTGTGGGGCTTGACAAGGCTATGGAATGAACCCCCAGACACACAGCTGGATCATGGCAGGGGTGTGTCATTTGCAGGAGACGGGCCATGCTCTAACCATTGTACCACAATGCCTCCTCTGTGGTCTTCTCAGTGTGACCCTAGACCACCTGCTTCCTGGCTCTGTGTCTCACCATTGCATGAAGGGGTAAGTGACATAGTTTCTCTTTATAGTTCTTTCAGTTCTCCAATGCAAAGGGAAATGAAATAAAACCCACTTTCCAATTCTCAGGAACACTAGCAAGATTCCACTTTTGTTAGCATTCCACAGACCACCACAAAATCAGAACTTTTCCTATGGGTTGTGATTCCAAACCCCTCATCCATTGCTCACTGCCCTTGCCCTTTGGTAAAGATCAAAGCTGTTTAAGGTTACCGATGGGTTTTAAAAAAGAGATCTCCAAAATGCTTTCCCAGGATACTCCTTTTCCATATCTATCCCCTCCCAGCAGCCCCCTATTCCTGATGCCCACAGACAGGTTTGGGCCAGACAACATCAAGTCATATTTATAAAAATAATATTCATTTCCCTGCTTACATCCAAAGTAAAAGAGGAAGGAACTAACTTCATTTAAGCATGGAAAATAAAACTGCACACACCATATGCCAGCTCCAGACCCAAACCAGTCCCTCACATTCAGTTGTGGTTGCACAGAATTGAGGAAAAGGGGGGAAAGTGCTACTTTCAGTTTCTGTAAAGCACTGAGGAAAAGTGCAGAAATACATCCAGACTCCCAAGTTTATGCAGAAGATATCCAGTTCCTCCATTCAGTGGAATAGCAGACTAATATTAGAATCTCTGCCTTAATAAGCAGCTATTTAAAAAAGAAAAGAAAAAAGAGAAAATCTACCTTATTATAGGGTGGGAAATTCCCAGGAAGAATATGGGAAGGAATCTGCTGCCAATATACACAGCCTTAAATGTTACTTTAAATTCAATTTTAAAAGAGAGATTTAGCAGCTGTGATTAAAGTCTCTTGTCTCTGAATCTGCAAACACAGAAATATGCTGCTGAGGAATAGAGACATTTATCATGGGCTTTAGATAGCTGCTAAACCTTCAGCTGCCTTTGGATATTTTAAAGATGTATATATCTGCTTTTCTCTCCCTAAATATGAGACATCACATATATCTAGTGGAGAATGAACATATTCTGGCTGCAGAAAGTTCTTCTCATGTAGAGAGAAATGGAGGGAATGTAGTAAAAAAATAAAATTCTTAAGACTTCTCGTTTCTTACTTTTTGACTCAGTTAAGATCATAAGTAGGAAATCTAACTCTAAATGGCTTAAAAATGTAAATTTATCATGTTTCCTTCTCCTTAAACAAGAAGTTCTCCAGGGTGGTTTAAAAATTGGCTCATTCAGTGGCTCAAAGATATCATTATGGATCCACGTTTTGGTTTTTTGTTTTTGTTTTTTCTTTCTTTCTGCTTTGTCATTCTCAGCATATCAGTTCTGTCCTCAAGATCCTCTTCCTCATGATCACAAGATGGCTGCTGAATTTCCAGACATTACATGCAGATGTTACAACTTCAAGCAGAAACAGCTTTCTCTTCCTGTGTAACTATTGTGGAAAACAAGGAACCCTTTTCCAGAAGTCTCCACATACTTCTCCATGATTTATAAGACAGAGTTTCATCATATTTTTATTACATGGCCAGGATCATGAAACCACCATGACAGAATTAGACTAATTATGACCCTCCTGAAACATGGGACCTTGTGGTGGAAGGTAGATTTAAAAAGTAACCAAGTCTCTAGGAACTTGTAAATTAGAAAGAAAAGAATGGATACTTTCAAGACAACCAACACTGTCTGGTATATTCCATAATGGAAGACTCCTAATAGTCTGCATTACTGCCAGAGGGAATATTTAGGAAATATGGAGAAATTTATTTTCTTATATCTACTGCAACTATTTTTCTAAAAATTTAGATCAGAAAAATATAAGTGTCTTTAGGGGAAACTGTTGATTAAAAATAATTTAAAAACTGAAACTACTGAGTCTAAAAAAATCCAGGATATACAGGCACTCTGCATTTTGTGGTTAGAATAGAATAAATGTTAAATGCACAGACTCTAAAGCCATGGTACTAGGGTTCATGAAATGACTCTATCAATTACTAGTTGCTAACTTTGGGCAAATAATTTGACCTCATCACGTGGATGATAGCAGCACTTAGTTTTCAGGAGGATAAAAGGAGTGAAGACTGGTAAAGGGTTTAGAACAGTGCCTGCCACATAGAAATTGTTATACAAGTATTAGTCAAGATTATTATCTGATAAAGGTCTTATCTTCATATGCAAACAAATCTTTTGAAACCTCTATCCTCAGTTTCAATGTGTGTTCAATACTTGCTGAACAAAAGAATGAATAGAAAATTACTCCCTCTCAATCATTTCCTACACTGTATCTTGACCAAAAACCAAATTAAATCTTCTTCTTTTGTTGATTTTTTAAAACCGCAATTCAATTAAAGCTTAAAGCAGATAGACTCTGAATTTCTACTAGAATGAATGTTCCCTGGGCAGAGGCCATGTGTGTTTCCTGGACTACTTTGTCTCCTGCTACTAGATGCATGTCTGCCATTCCAAGAGCTCAGTATATGTTGTGTTTTGTCTTTCCATAAATGAATGAGCAAATAGACATAACTGTTTCTGTCTCCCTCTTAAGTCCACCACCATAGGTATGGTCCCCAGCACAGACTTAAGGGAAAATTGGGTCAGTGGACATACTTTCCTCTGGAGGATCTCAATCTTTTATCCTTAAGTTCTTTCTTTGGTCCAGACTTTATCAGCTCCTATCTCTATCCTCTACCCTTTCATAATCCATCTCCTCTTCCCCACTGAACTTGAAAGTATAAATTAAAAGTATGTAAAGATGAGTTTGATGAGTTCTTTATAGATCTTAGATATCAGCCCTTCATCTGTACTGTCATTTGCGAATATCTTCTCCCATTCCATGGGTTGCCTCTTTGTTTCGTTGACTGTTTTCTTTGCTGAGCAGAAGCTTTTGATCTTGATGAAGTCCCAAAAGCTCATTTTCATTTTTGTTTCCTTTGCTTTTGGAGAAATATCTTGAAAGAAGTTGCTGCACGGATTGCATGGAGCACTGGGTGTGGTGCAAAAACAATGAATACTGTGGCTGATGTCAAAGAGGTTACTGCCTGTGTTCTTCTCTAGGATTCTGATGATCACATCAAAAAATGGGCAGAAGACATGAACACACACTTCTCCAAAGAAGACATGTAAATGGCTAACAGACACATGAAAAAAATTTCATCATCACTAGCCATCAGGGAGATTCAAATTAAAACCACATTGAGATACCACCTTACACCTTACACTTAGAATGGCCAAAATCAACAAGACAGTAAACAACAGGTGTTGGAGATGATGTGGAGAAAGGGGAACTCTCTTCCACTGTTGGTGGGAATGCAAGTTGGTGCAGCCACTTTGGAAAACAGTATGGAGATTCCTTAAGAAATTAAAAATAGAGCTACCCTATGACCCTGTAATTACACTACTGGGTATTTACTCCAAAGATACAGATGTAGTGAAAAGAAGGGCCATCTGTACCCCAATATTCATAGCAGCAATGACGACAGTCGCCAAACTGTGGAAAAAGCCAAGATGCCTTTCAACAGATGAATGGATAAAGAAGATATGGTCCATATATACAATGGAGTATTATGCCTCCATCAGAAAGGATGAATACCCAACTTTTATATCAACATGGATGGGACTGAAAGAGATTATGCTAAGTGAAATAAGTCAAACAGAGAAAGTCAATTATCATGTGGTTTGCTTATTTGTGGAGCATAAAGAATAACATGGAGGACATTGGGAGATGGAAAGAAGAAGTGAGTTGGGGGAAATTGGAGGGAGAGATGAACCATGAGAGACTGTGGACTCTGAAAAACAAACTGAGGGTTTTGGAGGGGGAGAGGAGTGGGAGGTTGGGTGAGCCTGGTGGTGGGTATTATGGAGGGCACGTATTGCATGGAGCACTGGGTGTGGTGCATAAACAAGGAATTCTGGAACACTTAAAAGAAAAAGTAAATAATTTTTTTCTAAAAATGTATGTAAAGATGAAGAAATTCATAGCAAAATGACACAAGCAAAAAAGACTCAAGACTACCTTCTGCTTCTAGCCATGACAGAATAAGTCGCACTAGACTTACTTTCTTTTATGGATTTAATTTTGTCCCCTAGAAAGATGCGGTATTCCTAACCCCTAGTACTTAAGAATGTGACCTTATTTGGAAAGAGAGTCCTTACAATTCATCAAGTTAAGGGGAGATCAGTGGGGTGGACCTTAATCCAATATGGTTGTGTTCTTATAAGGATGGCACTTGTTGTAATAAGTCTGGGTGTTATATGCAACTGATTAATCACTAAAATTTACTTCTGAAACTAATAAAAAAAAAGAGGGAGGGGGAATTGGAACCAGAGGCATTCACAGAGGGAAGAACATGTGCAGACACAGGAAGCACTTCATCTACAAGGCAAGGAATGCCCAAGACTACCAGCAGCTAGGAGAGAGGCATGGAATAGAATTTCCCTCAGAGCCTCCAGAAAGAACCAACCTTGCTAACAATTTAATTTTGGACTTCCAACCTCCTTAACTATGAAGCAATAAATTTGTTTCTTAAGCCACCTAGTTTGTGGTGCTTTGGCAGTTCTAGAACCCTCCTACTGAAAACAACTATAAAACTGGACAGAATTTATGACAGAACTATTTGTAGACATTTGGACAACAAGCAGTGTAGGCTTGTGATCCTTGAGAGAAGACAAACACAGGAGATAAATAAAACTGTAAAGAATTCATCACCAGCAGATCTGCAATACAAGAAATGTTGAAAAAGGTTTTCTGGCTTAAGGGGAGTGACATCAAATGAAAACAATCTTTGGGAAGGATAAAAAGTACCAGAAATAAAAATACATGGGAACATATAAAGAATACTTTTTTCCTTGTTCTCTTAACTTCTGTAAAAAACAACAGACTACATCGAAAACTAATGATGTGCTGTATGCTGACTAACGTAATATAAAAAAAAGGATTATTTAAATAAAAGTGATAACATGAAGTTATAGGGCTTGCTACATAAGTAGATGTAGAATAGATGTCAAAAGTCACAGAAAGAAGTGGGGGTAGGGTACATGGAATTTCACAGTGAAGTGTAGTGGTACAATTTCAACTCTACGTACTCTGTGATAAGTTAACATTTTATGTTATAATTCTTGGAGGAGTCACTGAATAAAAGTAAAAAGAAGTATAGCTAAAAATCCAATAGGGGACATAAGAAGAATACTTTAAATATTCAAGTAACTCAAAAGAAGGAAGGAAAAGAGGAATGGAGGAACAGAAAAAAATGGGAGAAATAGTAAACTAAAAAAGATGATAGAATCACACTCAAATAAAATTATATTAAATTGTGAATGAACTAAATACTCTAATTAAAAGGCAAGATTGTCAGACTGGATATAAAAGCAAGAGATGCATTTTAAATATAAAGGCACAGATAAACTGAAAGTAAAACAATGGGGAAAAGTTATCATGTAAAGAGTAAGCACAAAGAGATGGTGCAACTATATTTGTTCTGGAGAAAAGTATACTTTAACACAAGATTGACAAAAATAGAAGGAGGTGTTTCAGTAAGATAAAAGAGTCCATTATCCAGGAAGACATAACAATCCTGAATGCATACGTACATAATAACAGAGCTTTAAAATACAAGAAGCAAAAAGTGACAGAATTAAAGGGAGAAGCAGATAAAGCAATAACTTGAGTTTGAGATTTTAAAAGTCTTCTCTCATTAATTGATAGATCAACTTGACATAAAGTCAGCATGGATATAGCAGATCTAAATCACATCAACAAACATGACCTTAACTGAAGTTTATAAAACATTTCACCCAACAAAAGTATTCTTTTCAAGTACACAAGGAACATTTACCAAGATAGGGCAAACATTGGTCAATGACATGTCTCAATAATTTTAGAAGGATTAAAGTCTTGCAGTGCATGTTCTCTGGGGACAGTATAATTAAATTATAAGTCATATGATGCTAAAAACCCCAAAATATTATAGAAATAAAACAACACATTTCTAAATAATCCATGAATTTAAAAAAATCACAAAGGGGAATTAAAATATAAACATATATAGATAGGTAATAAGTCCATGAAAAGATGCTTACCATAATTAGTCTTCAGGGAAATGCAGATCTAAATCCATCCAAGAGATTTTGCTTCATTCATGTTAGAATGGACATGAAAACACCGACTGCTGGCAGGAATTTGGAGCCACTGGAACTTTCATTGCTTGTGCACTATCTCTTTGGAAAGCTTTATGACATTTTTATGAAGTTAAACATAAACGTACTCTATGAATCATCAATTCTGCTCCTAGAGATTTACTCCAGAGACATGAAAACATGATTGTGAAAATACTAACATAAGAACATCTGTAGGAGCATTTTAAAAAATGGGGACAAGGGCGCCTGGGTGGCTCAGTCTGTTAAGTATCTGCCTTCAGCTCTGGTCATGATCCCGGAGTCTTAGGATCTAGTCCCACATCAGGCTCCCTGCTCGGTGGGGAGTCTGCTTCTCCCTCTGCCCCTTACCCCACTTGTGCTCTCTCTCTCTCTCTCTCAAATAAAAAGTAAAATCTTAAAAAAAAAAAGTTGGGACAAACTTCTAGTCATAAGATTAAAAGTTCTGAGGATCTAACATCATAAGTACAGTTGAGAATATGGTGGTATATGCTTGAAATTTGCTGAGAGTAGATCTTATGTGTTCTTACCACATACATGCAAATTAACTATGTGAAGTGATAGATAGATGTTAATTAATTTGATTTTGGTTCTTATTTCACAGTGTATATGTATATTAAATCATCATGTTGTATACTTGAAATATGTGCAATTTTATTTGTCAATCATTCCTCAATTAAGGTAGGAAGAAAGAAATAAAATGTATTTTGCAACAATTAAGAATAATGTCTTGGAAGACCATTTAATGATCTACTTAAGCATTAAGTGGAAAAACTGGTATAAAACAATAAATTCCACAATTTAAATTAAAAAAAAAGTAATAGTCCAAAACAAGAAGCAAACCAATGTCCTTCAATAAGAAATGAGATAATATACAGTTTATTTGTACAGTGGGATAGTTCTCAGCAATAAAAAAAGAACAGACTGCTGATAGATCACTGGTGAAACACATAGGTATCATGTTGATGGAAAGAAGCAAGGCACAAAATGTGATTTTATTTTCATGAAGTTCAATAACAAGTGAAAGGAAATCTGTGGGGATTTGCACTCAGTGGGCACAGAGGATTGGCTGGAAGGGGGCATGAGTAGTGGTGTGCTGGTAACCTGGTTCACTAGGGGGAGAAACATCCCTTGTTTACACTGTTTGCTGATTTCCCACCATGGCCATCTTTAGACTAACAACATGATTTGGGGATGCGATATACTGAACTGTCCAGGTAGAAGCTGGCTCCAGCACACCACTTGCCCCAGCAGACTTTTCCAGGGTGATGGAAATGTTCCATATCTTGTCAGAGGTGGCAATTTTATTGGTGGACACGTTTGCTAAAACTCATGGCACTGTATAATTAAGATCTGCCTAGTTCATTGCATGTAAATTTCATCTAAGTGAAAAAGAATAAAGCCTGAGTGTCTAATGTAAAACATCATGACTACTTCACAAAACTATATTATGTATATACTTATATATATTTCTTTACATGAGACTCAAGAGGTTTTCCCCAGGATACAAGCATTTAGAAGACAGACACACCTTCAAACCAATGGAATGTCCACCTTCTTATAAATGGCAGGCATAAGAAGTGACCCAGGGAGATGTTGGAGTCAGAGTACATGGGGTATGGCTGCCATGCCGCAGCAGAGGTGACGCCTTCCACTTAGCATCTGTCCTATTTGTAAGTCTCTACCACTCTTCCTATAGTTGATCTGATTAGGTACATATCTCAGCCCATCCTAGAAACTAAATTGGTCCCATCTCCCAGACTGGATGAAGAGTCGTCTTTGGAGTTGGCCCTCCTCCAGTCAGGCCAATAACTGGGGCCATCATCCTGGGACCCATTCCTCCTTCCAGCATTATTCTTACTTCACATTCTCTGTAATTTTCCTCTGTAGGTATTTTTGTCCTAGTCTCTGACTTCCAGGAGCAATGAATGATGTTTTGCTGATTTCATTCATTCATTCTTAAAACTCTTCCTAAATGGCAGCTTTGTTTTTGGACTGCTCAATGAAGCCATGTGTAGCTGGTTAATACAAACCCTTTGAAGATGGTGTTAATGACTCCAAGCAACCAGAAGCACAGCAGCAAATAATGAAATACTCGTCCGTCGGCAGATGACTCTGGAACAGAACCTAAACCTGGTTTCCCTCCTGTGAGGGTCTGAGCCCTCACAAACAAATCTCCCATTTACACTCCACCAGTCCTGGGATAGATAACAGCCCTCCCTTATTAAGGCATTTGTTGTTGAGTATTATTTGGTATTTAATTCTATTTTGGGCCAAAGTCTTCAAAGCCTCACCTTTTTTATTTTTTGTCTGTGACAGTCCCATTATCTCTTTACATAGATCTGTCATTGATATGGGTCTATAAATACACATTGTTTTGTTTATAAAGACATACAATATGCACACCCGATTGCTATCTATGCACTAAGCTTATATTTGGAGAATCCTTTTCAGAGCCAAATTTGATACAGTGCAGAGGCAGCTGGTAGGTTAGAGGGACCCCTCTAGAAGGAGTCACTGGTTATCAGTATAGAAAGACTGGGTGAGGCATGGTTGCTCTGAATGCCAAATGCCAAGTATTCACTGGGGACAGGGAGACCGAGGATACAGAAAAGAAAAGGGGGAGGGATGGACAGGCACAGAATCAATCATTCAGCCCCTCTTTTGTTTTGTGTTTTCTACCCATAGGGACATGCTCAAAATCAAAAGTCTTAGTGAAGGGACCTCATAGCCCAGTTCTGCCAGACAATTTCTCCTGGCGCCTTCAAACCTAGCTGCATGAGTGAGAGAGTCACTTGCTCCTAAGCAAAAGGAGAATAATTAAAATAAATTAGAGGGTAAATGGGGGATGGGAGATCATGCCTGGTCCTGCTGCTCAGCCTGAGGCTCCAAGGCTGAAAGGGGCAGGGCCAGGTAAGATTATTCCCAGGAGACGGTCTTCCCCAAACCATGTCCTCATTACAGTGATACACACTTGCCCTCCCAGAGCAATGTTGCTGTCCATTTAGCCTATGGCTCTCAGATCTGGTAGCTTTGTGGGTAAGTAACAACAACTGCCAGCTTGCACATATTTAAAACAGTTCCACATATTTTTCTCAGTCTTTCCTATTTTACAAGGTTGTTTTGTGGGTTTTGTTTTGTTTTGTTTTGTTTTTTAGTACATCAGTGGTTCTCAACCAAGGGTGATTGTGCTCCCAAGAAACATTTGGCAATGTTTGGAGACATTTTTGTTTGTTGCCATTGGGGGTGTGGGTGGGTGTGGGCTACTGGCACCTAGTGTGGAGTTGACAGATAAAATACAGGACACCCAGTTATATATAAAATTGAGATAAATAAAGAACTCTCTAGGTTTGGGGTTGTTGTTGTTGTTGTTATTGTTTAGTATTACAATGTCCCAAATATGTATTACATACTTACTGTAAAAAAATATTCATTGCTTATCTGAAATTCAGTTTTAAGGGGTTTTCCTGTATGTTTATTTGCCAGATGCTGCTAGACATCCTAAATGCACAGAATAGTGCCCTCCCTCCCCCATGAAGAATGATTCAGCCCAAACATCCATAGTGCTGAGGCTGAGAAACCTGTTGGTAGATGGTAGCAGAAGCATGATTCGGATGCTAGAGAACAGATGATTTCGAATTCGGAACAGATAATACCAAACATGGCACGTGTCAAATGAACACACAGGCTTTAAAGAGTGGTTAATATTCATTTATGCATATGATTCGCTTCACCTCTAACTGGAACCCTTTGAGAAAGGGCATCATCAACCTGTGCTCCCTCATTTTCTGCAGAGGTGTTTGTGGTCAGCTGAGTAAAGGTTCCTAGAGATATCAGGGCCTAATCCCTAATCAATGTTACCTCCTTAGGAAAAGGGGTCTTCACAGATGGGATTACATTAAGGAGATTATTTTGAATTATCCATTGGGCCCCAAATGACATCACAGATGTCCTCTGTGAGAGAGAGATTTGGCACCCTCGAGGAGAAGGCAATGTGGTGAAAGTAGGGCAAGCAGTGAGGACGTTGGCCTCTATGTTAGAATGATTCAGCCACAGCCAGCCACCACCACAATCTGGGAAAGGCCAGGAGCTCATTGGCCATGGAGTCTCCTCAGGGAATGCAGCCTTCCCACACCTTCATTTCAGCTCAGTGAAGCTCATTTTGGATTTCTGGCCTCTAGAACTGTGAGAGAATGCACTTCTGCTGTTTCAGCCACCAAGTCTGTGATAATTTTTTACAGCAGCCCTAGGAAATTAAAACAGTGTTCCCCTGAGGATCAAAGCCAGAGTCCATTCCTTCCAGGAGGGTGTGTACCCGCATTAGAACAAACATAACCCACTAGATCCAAGACAAGGAACCAGAGACAATGTGGCCTTTGTTGACATTCATCTTTGTGTGACAATGCAGGATATTTCTGGTGATGGATTTTGAGCTCCATAATGATCTGTAGTGGAAACATAGGCAATCCTCAGATCTCCCTACAATTTTAATAGGGAGCATGTGTGTATGTGTAGGCACTGTGAAGCCTAGAACTTGGGAAAAAAGTTGCCTAAATGGAGGCCTAGTTATGCCTGCCTCCTAGCCATCAAGAGTCAACTCAGCTGTGGCTGATGAGTTGGCTCTTGGGGACAGAAGACTTCATGCCATGTGGTCCCATCTAGAGCTTATGTCATAGAATTGGGGAAAATAAGTTTTTGGTTCAGAGGAGGAAATAACATATTTTGTGTGGCATGCATGTATGTGTGTCTTCTGGAAGGTCAGTTATTTGGGGTCCTTTGGAAATATCCTGTGAAGAGATTGAGTCCCAAGGGATGGCTACGAATTTCTTTGAAAGCCTTTGGACACTTGGCTGTGCTCTGGGGATGGGTAGCCAACGTCAGGAAAATGCATGCTTCCAAATGAAAAATAGGAAAACATGTGTAAGTGCCAAGAGTGATAAGAAGTTCTTATCTGTTGAGTAACAAGAAAATATCCCGTGGTTATTACATGGGAACAAACAAGCAGAGACTCTGTGGTCTGTCCTGGGTCTGGACCTCTGGCTGAAATCCCTTCTCCTTCTCCTGCCTGTCTTAATTGAACCTGGAAACTGAGTGTTTTTAAAACAACCCATGGAAGAACCATGGGCTTTGCCAATTTGGTATTGGGAGATCAGCAGTCATCTCTTTGTTGTAGTAATTTATGGAAAGAGATGCCAGGTCACTCACTTTACTAGAATGCTATGGAGAGATTGTTGGTGTTTGTATGGGGGGAAGGGGTGTGCAGCCCTGACGTGGCTGCACCTCCGACAGCTGGATCCTGCTGGGCCTGAATATTCCTCGAACGACATGAAGATGGCCAGAGTTCAATGATCAGTCAGCCTTAACTCCAAAGGGCAGATGCCCCAGATGGCCTCTTGAAATCACTCATTGCTGTTGACCAGAAAAGCACATTCTTGGGGCCAAACTTCATTCCTGGGTTGAAATCTAGACTCTGCATTCTCCTAGCTTTTCAACTTTAGACAAATTGCTATTAAGTTCTCCAAGCCTCAGTGTTCTTACACGTCAAATTGAAAGAAAAATACCTACTTTACAGGACTGAGATGATCATGTGAGAAAACATATAGAGTGCTTGGCACAGGACTTGGTATATGGCAAGTGCTCAATAAATATTAGATGTTTCATTAGGGCACTGGGAGTGATCAGGGAGGAGGCAGGTAGGAATTGCTGTGCTTTACCCTGTGCAAAGAGACTTTCCATAACTTTCTATATATATTATACTGGTCTTCATAATAGATACTCCACGTTTTCCCAAATTGGTCTGACAATATGGAACACATTATCATGCTAAGCAGCTGTCACTGTCTTCATTTATAGGACCCCACCTGTTAACAAAAAATGCAAAACATGCTCCCCAAATACCTAGGATCATGCCCTCTGTGTGTGTATGTGTATGTGGGTATGTTGAAAATGTCCCAACTCTACTACTTTATGTCAAAGTCAGCTCACACTTTAATCCAGAACCTTTTAATTTACATGCCAGTAGCTCGAGGACAACAAAATAGTGAGATACATGAATGCACAGATGAAAATAGTTATTTCACTACATTTGCTTTTCAGTGTTCCATCCCTCAATAGTCAAGGAAGGGTCATGCCTAAAAACTCCTATGGTGGAGTTTTTATTCCACATCACAAAACGAGATGTGGAAGAGGGTTTTTCTCATAGTTCATCTTTTCTCAGTCAAGCTGCATAAATTATTTTTCCTCACCTAGGCTCTTACCAACACACTCTGACCACCTCTCTGTGTCTGGAGGGAAAGTTCTAAAACGTAAGACCAGTCTTGGTGCTCTCAGTGATCCCTGCTGCTTTGGGAGCAGGACTTCTCCACCTCACCATTATTATTTTTTTTTATTTAATTTTATTTTTTCAGTGTTCCAGGATTCATTGTTTATGCACCACACCCGGTGCTCTTCCTCGCCACTATTGACATTTTGGGCCACATAACTCTGTGCCCTGGCACTGTCTTGTGCACTGTTAGGCAGCACCGCTGGCCTCTACCCATGAGATGCTTGTAACACGACTTGAGTGTGACAACTGAAACTGCCTGAAGAGACGTTGTCAGATGTCCCCTGGTTAAAAGCCACTGTTCCAGGGCACTTTCATCTTCTTACCTGGCTTACAAGGTCCTGCCTGCCGAGAGCCCACCTTCTTCTGTTGGATTTCTCTCAACACTGTCTCTCTACTCTGTGAGCCAGCCACATGAAAATTATTGCAGGTCCTTGACCAGGGCTCCTTTGCCTCTGCTCCATCCAACTCTGAATTAGGGGACTTGATGGGTCTCCTACCACAGTGCTTACTCACTTTGTGATAACTGCCTGTATATTTTTCTGTGACATGTTTCCTTTCCAATGCCCTCCCATGGCTGGTCAGCTCAATGAAGGCAGAGGTCTCACTGCTGTAACCCTGAAGCCAGAATGGTGCCTGTCATAACATAGGTGCTCAATAAATGTTTATTTAATGTGCTCCTTAAAAAATCGCTCTCTGGAAGAAAGGGATATTTTCTTTGAAGCCCTTTAATTTGTAGAGACCATAAGTAGGTCTTGCTGACCTGTTTGTCCATATATTAGTGGATCTTAATTATAGGATAGATGTTCTGGATTTTGAGGCTGATTTCATCAATCCCCCTAACTCGAAGCAAGTTTATGCTTGAGCATTCTGGGCAGACAATTGTCATTAGCTCTTAACACATGATCATCAAAACATTTTTAAAGGGAAGAAAGGGGGCCTGGAGCCAGCAAGTCCCAGGTCTGGCCCCTGAGCTCCTAATGGGGGCAAAAGCCAGCACAGCATGGGGTAGGATGAAAATCCAGCTGACTGCAAACATAGTTAATAAGGGAGCCCTAGAATATGAAAAGCTGCTGACAAAAATCAGGACTATTTAGTCTAGAGGAGAAGATTGAGAAGCAATCTGATAGTGGCACTTTCAGCTACCTGTAGCCTGGGGCCTTTGCAAACAATTCAGATGGATGGTCTGTTTGAGGTGAGTGGACAGGCTCAAACTTGCGTCTACTGAGAGGGGATTGCTTGTTAAAGGAATTTAAGTAGGCACTTTCTAAGGGTGTAATTTCAACTGAGCTTTTGGAACAAGTCTGAGAGTAAAAAGCAAAACAAACTTTGCTTAGGGACTGTCCCAAAATTTCCCACTAATAGGCTATTTACCACGGATTTAAGTTTGGAACTTAAATGAGAATTGCAGGCCATCTGGTTTTTCCCACTGTCTCCAGACAGGACAGTATTCAAATGAAGGCATATGTTGGCTGCTCCTTAAAACACACACAGACACACACACCTACTTTTGCACACAACCACACACTAGTTCTTGCTGTTCCCCATGATTCATACTGCCCCTTTTCTTCCCAGGTCCATTTCACAGCTGTTTCCTTGACTGTTGCTTATATATTGGGTTGTCTTTACCTTCCTTTAAAGGAATTACAGAATTTGAGAAGACAATTTTCAAGCTCCTTGCTATATAGAAGAGGAAACTGAGCCATAGGATGATGAAGAACTTTTCCAAAACTCAGAGAGATTTAGAATATTTGGGTCTAGTGCTAGTTCTTAGGTCAATTCCCAACAATATCCTCTACTTATGTATAAAAAAGAGCCAGCATAGAGAATCAGAGGACTGCAGAAAGTTAGATCGGAAAACAGTTAGTGGAACATTTATTATTCCTCAGGTTCATAGCAATCTATGCAAAACTTAAGTCCTACCTGAGGTGATTTGATTTAACTCTTTTCTCAATTCTCCCAGAGTTGGCACATATCTGGTACCATTCTAGAAGAGAAGTCGATCACATACAATACATGTGTTAGGATATTAGGTATTTGTATTCTAGTGTAGGGGTTAACAAACTTTCTCTAAATATTTTCAAGTTTGTAGACCCTATAGTTTCTGTCACACCTCTCAACCTTGCCTTCATAGCATGAAAGCAGCAATAGATAGTACATAAATGAACAGACATGGCTGTGCTTCAGTCAAACTTTATACACTAAAGCAGGCAGTAGCTAGATTTGGTTGGCAGGCTGTAGTCTGCCCACTTCTTCTTTAGTGGAACTGCAGTTGAAGAGGGTTGGGTGCAGGCAACAGAATATACTGAAGAAGAAAGAGAATTATTCAAGGTCTCATAGAATGATTCAGAAAGGAAAGGCCCTTGGGAAGCTCCAGGGATCTATATACCCCTTCTCTAGGGTATCCTGATTAGGGAAAATCGATAAGTTTTAACAGGGAGTCTCATTGGTTTAATTTGGGCCATAAGCCCACCACTGAATAGACAGTCCCATCATGAGTGAACAGAAGGGAGGAGAAATGAGTCCCAACACAAAAGCTGAGGAGTTCTAGCAAGAAAGGAAAATGGACATGGGGCCAAAAGAAAAAAAAAAAAAAAAAAAGCATCCCCATCCTTTACAGAATCTTTCTGAACATAAAGGGACATTTTTTTTTTGAATCCTGACATCAGTGCCTTATAGAGAATGTTCAAAAACAAATAAAACCATTCTAAACTCAGCTACAATTTCAACTGCTAACCTAGATCCTGAAATCTTCAGCACAAGAATTATGAAATGGGGTCAGGGAAGAGTCATGGAGAGAGGTTGTCTAAATGCCAAACAACCACACCCTGACTTTTCAATCTCTATGCTTAACCAGCACTAAATTAGAAACTCCACACTGGCAGAAGCTAGGTCTCTTTTGCTTACCTTTTTAATGCCCAGGACCTAACAAATCAAACATCTGTCAGTTCATTCATTTAGCCATTGATCCACTCATTTATTCATTCACCTAACAGGTATTTGAAACCCTCCTCCAGCTGAGTTCTAGGGATCCAATGGCATGCAAAGACAGGCAAAGTCCTTGTTCTTATAGAATTTAATATAAGGATGAGAGAAAGGATGGACTTCAATTTTTAAAAGTTAAATAAATGTAAAATTATAACTGTGATAAACGCTGCAAAGTAATAGGAGAGGGATCCATCATACTTGTAAGTACAGGGGCTATATATATGGTAAGAGTAAGTGTGGGGCTGAGCATCTCCAGCAGAGAGAATGGCACACACAAAGGTCATGTGGCAGAAGGGAACATGAAAGAAAGGTAATGTGACTAAAGCACAGAGATGACAGGAAGTAAAGGTCCTTTACTGGAAAAATAAGGACCAAAATGTGTAGGGCCTTGTAGGGCCAAGTTAAAATGTTGCCTTTTATCCTAATAGTCTTGGGAAAGAGAGTGGGAAGATACCATTCAGATTTACATATTCAAGAAAGATCTCCATTTGCAAAGTAGAAGTAGCTCAGGGTTAACAGGAGTGGATACTAGTTGAAGAAACCAGTCAGTAGGCTATTGACAAAGTCTTGATTAGGGGTGGTAGTAACAGAGATGAAGAGAAACTTGATGGTTGGAAAGATGCTGGAAGGGTAGAAGCGTTTGGATTGAATGTGGGGAGTGAGAAAGAGGGAGGTGTAAATAGAAACTCCTAAGATTATTGGTATCCAATAAATATTGTTGAATCATTTAATGAATCTCTGCCCCTTAGTCAGAACACATGGACGTCCTTACAGATCTTCCTTTTAAGGCATGGATTTAAAGCTCACTGATTACTTTTCCAACTTACTGTCAAGGCTCTGCTCAAATAGCTCCTCTTCTAAGAAACCCTTATAACTTAACTTTACCCACTCCCTCCTCCATATCCATGTAACACTGTTCATACAAATAAAATTATGTTTATGAGATGGATAAGTAGCTATAGATGAAATGGAGAGATTATAAACACTTTCAGGGCAGGGGCTGTATTATATTCACCTATGTTCTACTAGTTTATTAGTCCAGGATCTGGTACATAAAAGGGGCCAGAAAAGTTTGTTAACTTTCTTAAATTGAGTTGGAAGCTTGCATGTCTCCTCTCAGAGCTTAAAGTCTAGTTGCATAAATAAGACAAAAAGACATTCTAAAAATATTTTTTTAAATCCAGCTAAGGAACTGAGCATGATCAAAGTTTGAGGGATGTGACAGAGATTATGAATCAAGAGCATTCTTTGGGGTTCGAAGTTACCTAAGGACACTTTGTGAACATTACATTGGAAGCTCCCTGTGGATGTTCCCAACTCTGGAAGTGCTCTGTGTAGCCTATTTAGAATGACTTTCTTTTTAACAGCTTGTTGGAACCTCTATGAGCTTCCTCCCGTCTTCTACTCCATCATTTTTTTAAACTTAAATTTTAGTTAGTAAACATACAGCACAATATTGGTTTCTGGAATAGAATTCAGTGATTTATTGCTTTCTGAAAAAATTTATTTATTCATTTGAGAGAAAAAGAGAGAGAGAACACAAGCAGTGGGGAGAGGCAGAGAGGCAGAGGGAGAGGCAGTGGGAGAAGAAGACCTCCCTCTGAGCCAGAAGACCAATGTTGGGCTGGACCCGAGGACCCAGAGATCATGACCTGAGCCAAATGCAGATGCTTAACCATCTGAGATACCCAGGTGCTGCTCAGTGATTCATCACTTACCTACAATACCCAGTGCTCATCACAAGTGCCCTTCTTAATTCTCATCACCCATCTAGCCCATACCCCACCCCTCTCCCTCCATCAACCTTCAGTTTGTTCTCTATCATTAAGAGTTTTAATGGATTGTTTCCCTCTCTCCTTTTTTTCTTTTCCCCTTTCCCATATGTTCATCAGTTTTCTTTCTTAAATTCTACATATGAGTGAAATTGAGAGTGAGTGAGATCATATGGTATTTGTCTTTCTCTGATTGACTTGTTTTGCTCAGCGTGATACACTCTAGCACCATCCATGTTATTCAAATGGCAAGATTTCATTTTATTGATGACTGAGTAATATTCCATGGTATAGCTATATACCATATATTCTTTATGCATTCATATCTGTCAATGGACATCTGGGCTCTCTGCATAGCTGGACTGTTGCTGTATGTTTATGTTGCTATAAACATTGGAGAACATGTACCCCTTAGAATCTTATTTTTGTGTCCTTTGGTAAATACCTAGTAGTACAATTGCTTGATCATAAGGTAGTTCTATTTTTAACTTTTTGGGGAACCTCCATACTGTTCTCCAGAGTGGCTGCTCCAGTTTGCATGGAATGACTTTATAAACTCCTCAGGATGCTCTTGAGGATCTCTTGGGTCTGCATTATGGAGAGGAGTGGGGTAGGTTGGGGGTAGATCTTTAGCAATGATAGGAAAATGGAACAAGTACACGCAAGGACAGGCCTTAAGAATTCTGGCATTCCAGAACTGAAAAAGGCTGGGCGGCATAATGGAAAGAAATCAGGAGGCTGTCAGATCTTGTCTTTACTCTTGATTCTGTCTCTTTACTTAGCTGGGTGCCCTAAGGCAAGTTGCTAAACTTCTCTCAGCCCTCCTGTCCTCATTCGTTAAATGAAGATAATAATAATTAACCTACTTTGGAGAGAGAGAGAGAGAGAGAGAGATAGTGAGTGTGTGTGTGTGCATCAAATAAGAGAATGAACTTGAAAGTGTGTTTTGGAGACTAAAGCAGGGGTACGTATTTCATTTTTCTGGAGCTTTCCCCAGAGAAATACTGAATCAGAATCTCTGGGAGTGGGGTCACAGAACAATGTTTTTTGAAAGCTTCCAGGGTTATTTTGATATGTTGCCAGTTTTGAAACCTATACCTCCAAAAGTCTCTAGAAGGAAAAAAAAAAGTAACTTAAAAGTTGTTGGCATGGTGGGTTAAGGGGGTAGGAGAAGAGTAAATGAAATAAGATGGGATTGGGAGGGAGACAAACCATAAGTGACTCTTAATCTCACAAAACAAACTGAGGGTTGATGGGGGGAGGGGGGTTTGGAGAGGGGGGTGGGGTTATGGACATTGGGGAGGGTATGTGCTATGGTGAGTGCTGTGAAGTTTGTAAACCTGGCAATTCACAGACCTGTACCCCTGGGGATAAAAATATATTATATGTTTATAAAAAATAAAATTTAATAATAAAAAAAAGTTGTTGGCAAGAAGTTGGAGTGGTTATAGAGGCTCCTCAGTGGTTTATAGATAAGAGGGATGAGATAAAGTTCCCCCGTTACCCCTCTCCTTTTTCTCTTTCTAGATGCTCCACATCACCTCCAGGGCAAAGCCTTCATCACTTCATGCTTACTAATCAGAATCCTGGCTAACAGTCACTCTACACTGTTTATCCCTCCATAGCAGATCTGCTTCCTCAGGAGACAGGCTGAGGTGCTGAGGAGCCAGGTCACTGTGGGGCACATTGAGATCAACATGTGGGGTGGTGAAGGATGCAGGGTGGGGCAGAAGGAAAATCGACCTGTGATGCAGTCAGGACAGAGGCCTCAGCTGACCCCATGTGGAGCTTGGGACCTGGGGAGGCTCTGCACATGTGCCCCACAAGGAGATGAGGGTACCAAGCCCTGGGGAGGGAGGTGGCCACCAGTGAAGCAGATCCCAGGACCTGGCTGTGTGCTTTCCAGGCAAGCGCTCTCAGCAGCTGGGGAATTAGTGCTGGTCCTGAAATGGTCTGGGCAACACAGCACAGGCTTCAATGCACCCTCACTGCCAGCTGGACCTCCAGTGTGAGTCCACATTTCCCTTATGTAAAACTTGTCCCCCCACTGTCCACCAAACAGGCCGGCATTCAGAATTCAGCAGTCTACACTTGAACTAAATTTCTAGATTGATTTCTATTACTTTCTTTTATGCTCCTTTTGTTCCAGATGAACTGGACAGCTGTCCTTTGCCCATGACTAACCTCTATTTTCCCCTTCATCTTGGGTCAAATGGCCCTCACCCTCTCTCTTCAATCTCTCACCATCCTTCAAGGCACATGCAATGGATAATTTAAAAATTTTTGACTGCCTACAACTTCCCCTTTTCTTCTGGTAATAATATTTGCTCCCTCCCAACTCCTACTTCCCACCTCTCTCTACCCACCCCACCCCTTAAAAACACACACACACTCCTCTATTTTGTGCATGGAGTATCTTGGCCAGAGGTGTTAGCATATGACCAGGGTCTAAACAATTGTGAAAAGAGCAAAATATATATTTACTTAGAATATAAACACCTCCAAATTACTCACTAAGTCAAAACTCTGTGAAAACAATCAAAGGTTGTGGATGTAAGAGGTAGCTTGATTTCCAATAAGCTTCAAGCACCCAATTCTTAATAGATCTCTAGTCCAAGAATGTCAAGTCAAATGTTTTCATGGTTTCAACTATTCTAAAAAAAAAAAAAAAAAAGTGAAAACAACCAGACCATGACAAGAATAGCAAACTTAGAGCAGGGAACTGAAGTCAGGTTTGTGTATTCTTCCAATCTGAAAAATTATGTCTTTGAGCAAATTGACTTCTTCCTTTGGATTTGGATTTGCCCATTTCTAAGAGAGGGGTTGATGAGCGCTACTGTCCTTGTCAGCCCCAGTCTGTGACCATAAGAAAAGGAAAGAGGGAGTGGAATCTTACCCATTACCATCTTTTCCCATTTTCCCACCCCATTGTCCTTTAGGATATAGTATTCTTGAGCACCTTACACTTTCTCAAGTGAGCCATATTCCTTTGCTCTCAGGCCTTGAGCACACATGGTACGAACTTAAAAATTGACACTTGGATGAATTAATTGATGAACAAATGTGACATAAACCAACAAATAAACAGTGCAAGACTGATGATGATCATTTGCTTCTGGTCCTAATTTTTAAATTCAGATATTTATTTATCTTTTTCCACTATGGGACAGATGTTCACATCCAACCCATGAATCTTCAGTGAGAGAGGTCATTAACTCCACCAGAGGGAAATTGATGCTGACTGCAGTTTTAACCTCCTTTGACTTTCCAAGAACTGCTTTGAGTACATTCTGTTTTCGAAGATCAACCTCTTTCCTGCTTCCAAAAGCCTGTCCCAGCCTGTCCAGCTCATCTCTGGCCGTGGATACAGGGGGGATATTGAGTCCTGCAGTTTCTGAGCCAGTTCTAGCAGAAAAGCAGAGCTTGGAGGCAGCCAGATTTGATATTCTTGGCCTCTGAATGCTCCCTGATTATTATTATTTTTTAATATCCTGAGAACAGATTAGGATGAAGCAGATTAGGGAAAGTCACGGGACATGTCATAACTGAGCTTCTCTCTGCTGCTTGCATTCCCCTGAGGAAGCAATCAGGACATATCCTGTAATATAACTGGGTAGGACTCAGGCTTGCTGAGTGGAGGCACCAACTTAAATGTAGTCCATGAATCAGCTTTCTTTCTTCTTCCCCCACCTGACTTACTCATAGGAACTGGGTTAGGTGACAAATATAAGAAAGACCTGGTCACTGAAGGTAATTTTACTTCTTCTCCTCCCAATAAATACATTGGCTTTCTGTGAAGAAAGTGCTTGTCTCTTCACATTTGTTCCAGAATCATGAAGGATCCTGCATTTCCCTCCAATTGTGAAATGTTGGAAGCCCAAATCCAAGCTTTGAGTTTTTGGTCCTAGAGGTTGAGGTTCCAACTGCATCAGTTCCTTACACTGGACTTTATGAAATCAGCCTCCTTTGGTGAGGGTTATACATGATGGCAGAGATGACAGACCACGACACAGCCTCTAACCCAAAGTGGGTTCTCAGTTAAAGCTCATCCTTCCAGTTGCTTTCATGAGACAGGCCCAGTTTATGCCTGTTATCTAGAGTAATTATAACCAGTGTGTCCACTTTCCTCTAATAAGTGTTCCATTTGGGTGATGAGTTTTATGGCCATCCTATTTATGACTTAGGATTCAATGTGATTCATTTTTTAAAATTGTTACTAGAGGGTTCCTCTGAAATAGTGGCATTTATTATAGACACACTTCCCCCAAAGTGCTCAATTGTCCCTCATATTTCCCTCTTTCTATCCCCCCTTCCTTAAGCCAAAGACATACTTTCCACTCATTTGTACTGGGAGGAACACTTTTGAGATCAGAAAGAAATGATATAGAAACCACCCTACCCTGGATCTATTGTCAGGGTCCAACTTTCATTTTTCTTCACATTTCTTTCTGAGAAAGTCACCTAGCTCTCTTAAGCAAAGCCTAGAACATTGCAGAGTGCTCTGGGGGTAACATATGTATGGCCATCAAGGAAAGGTATGACAAATGGCAGGTTCTTAAAGAATCCAACATGGTGTTTTATATCATGTGATTTGGGCATGTATGGCTAACCAGCAAGGTCTTACTGGAGAAATCTTCAAGTTAGGGAAATACAGCAGTGTACGTGCCTGTACACAGTGATCAGCAAAACAGAGAAAATGCCCTGTATATCTATTTGCCTGATGACTTCAGCCTGCTCAAGAGGAGTTTTGGTAGCAGACCATGTTTTTACCATTTGAATGAAGCCAAGGAACTGTTAGGTTGAAGGACAACCAAATGACATATTGTAATGAAAGATGGGGATTATAACTAGTATAGCACCATTCTAGAATATATAGCTCACCAACTTCCACTATTAGTCTTCCACACAGTGCTTTTTATATAGCTCTGATTCCCCTTGGCCACATGCAAACGTGCTTCCATTTGCTTCAACACATTCTCTCATCATTTTTTATTTGAGCTCAGCTCCATGAGCTTCCTAGACTGGTTTATGGACTATAGTGTTTAGTCTCTTTGTCAGTGAGCTATTCGGCAGAAAAGCCAGTCAGCATGCCTGGGACACATGGTCCTTATTCACCTCTGGGCCAGAGCATTGCAGGTGAAACTCAGACTGCCTTGCCCATCTGAGTTTCTCGTCCTCTGATGCTTTCATAGGTGGAGCCCATCTGCCTGGATCTCCACATGCCTCTCCAAATGACTGAAAGTCACCAGAGCCAACTGCTACCAGAGATTAAAAATATTAATAATAATAATGATGATTAAAAGCCCCAGTGGAATGTCAGCAAAGAGCAGACCCTGTTCACTAAGCAAATGTGGAGGGGGAATAAAGGGAGGGGGAATAGAGCAGAAATCAAGAATAACATCCGATTTGGTGCTTCCAGCCCATTCGAGGTCTTGACAAACAGGAGGCTGTATCCAGGCTTGTTTCTGGGAAATAAAATGGATCTATGTGTTTGCTTGTAGGTGCAGTAGGAAGCATCTGCCTGCCAGCACAGCAGTGAACAACATGTTGCCATTGGATCGGTTGGACTTCATGTGCAGCTGTGCTCTCACCAAGAGGGGAACTAATTACTGCAGAAAGACACAAACTGCAAATTGGGTGACTTCACATGGAAACTATGAGTAAGGTGAAAAAACAAGGGCTCTTGGAGTTAAGGTGCACAGGCTGGTAAAACAGAGAACCAGGCTTCTATCTAAAGAGCCATAGGTTGAGCCCCTGCAGATTGAAAGGGGTTCCAGAATTGAGCACACAACTAGGAAGTGGTTAGAGGGAAAGAAGAAAAAAGAGAAAACACCCACCCCAAAGCACACAGTGCATGTGGTCTCACAGTAAGTGTTAGCAAATGTCCATCACACATTCTCCCCTATAATATTCATTACCTTGTAAGAGTCATCTTTTTTCTCTACACAGGAGTGAAATTGTCCTTTTTGTCAGATAACTGTTTTTGATATCCATACCTACCAATAAGGAAGGTGTTTACTATAACTTTGATAATCCACTTTGAGATTTCCTAATCCTCACTAGTTGAAAGTTTTCTCTGATACGTGATTTGCTCTAAATTTATTCCATCATATTTCACTCAACTAGATGAAAAAAAAAATAAAAGGATAACACCTTGTCCTATGGCTACTTATAATTCAGAGGATACAGTTCAAAAATATGCTATTTCAAAAATCAGATTGTGCTTTTGTCACTAGTATGTTGTGACTTACGGGAAGTCAGTTAACATCTCTGAAACTCAGTCTCCTCTATTATAAAGATGGCAAAATTGGTCCCACCAACTTATCTAGAGAACCCAATATAAATAATGTAAAAATGATTTGCAAAGTATAAAATGTGTTTCTAAATGTGAACTAGGTTTATGTCTTAAGAATGACAAAGACTGGTCCATGACTGATTTAATCATTAAATTAAAAGATCCACTTCTGTAGAAATTTTTAAAAATAACAAATAAGCCTCCTTCAAATCTTTTTACCAGCAATAAATTTTTAAAACCCTCAAATAAACATGTTCCCAGAGCATTTACTTCATCTCACATTCCATTTTGCAGATGCTTTGAAAATTACAAAAAGTTAAATTTCAGTTGTGGGATAAACATTTTGACTCTATCTGGAAGGGTAAATGTCTGTTTCCATTAAGGGATCCCAATTTCAAAGGCCTCATCTGAGCCACAAGTCATCTTTTTCTACTTGGAAGGGAGAGGAATAAATTTTGACAAGGACTAAAATTCAAGAGGTTGGCAACTCACAAAGATTCTTTATTTTCAAAAAACTATAGTGAGAATTGTATTGGCAAACAACAATGTTCTGTGTGTGTGTGCATGTATATGTGTGTGTGTGCATGTGTGTGCAGGCATGTATGTTTTTCCATTTTAGGATAAAAGTAAATAATAGTGATGTGAAAGCAATAAATAATTTTTATTTTCCCAACAGAGTTCTAGAAAAGCACGGTTGGCTTCAAAGAAAGGGATACCAATAAAAATTAAAAGGAAAAAAAAAAAGAGAGAATATATATAGTTTGGGCTTAGTTATTGACTTTAGTGACTGTGGATTTTGTTGGTCATCTTTCCACCATTTCACCCTTCTCCCATTTTTTATGTAATCCTGCTGTGGAATAGGAATTATACACTTCTCCACAAAACCATACATTTCACATCACAAGCATGGAGATGCCATTGCCTTGCTAGTCGTTGGTTTTGGTGGGCATGTGCCCCCACATTTGGTTAGGCACTGATATATGAAAGGAAGTCTTTTGGGAAGTCTGTGGAAATGATACCTTCATTTATTTCATGATGTAGCCTTTTGTCCTGCTGGAAGGTGTCATAGCTGAAATGAGATGGCCTTGTCCTGATCTGAGAGGAGGTAGTCTACGGATGATAGATCAGAAGAGTAAAGAGACATCGATGATAAAGTGAAGAGGTTCTTGTGACATTATTGGATGACTGAGTAGCCAACCCTGGTGCCCTCCCTCTGGATTTCTTCTTATATGAGCTAGAAACAGCCCAGTAAGGTGAGTCAGTTGAATTGGATGATCCTACAAGTTGGCAGCCAATGTTATTCTAATTGATTCATTCTCCACCTATGTTTAAAAGTTGATGCTGTTTGATGGTATAAAAATGACACTGAATGTTGGGAGATAAGTGGGCAGAAGGGGTGCCATGTAGATAAACATGAATAAATCACAGTTGAGTGACTTATCAAATGGATTGAATACATTCTCTGTCTTAGGCATCATGCCCTGTTCTTGAGTTAAAGACCCACTTTCTGTTTTTCAGGATCCCAGGATCTAATGCTCCCATAATTTAAAGTACATGGTGCTGTATTCTTATAAACCATGAAGTATACACATTACACATATGGTCCTGAGTCATAATTTCTCTGACAAAAGAACCTCTGCTTCTGTGTGTCTCAAATTGCTTTTTTTTTATAATGATGCACTCATTGCATATATGTTTTTCTCAATCCTTTTAAGGTAAAAAGGGACGTTTTGGAGCACAGCGTCTTGGCTCAAATAGAACTTGCTAAACAAATTATTGTTTTCTATTAAGCACCTGTTATGGACTAGACATAATGCCGGTGGCTTTGGGGATATAAAATTTTTAAAGGCAATCTTTGTCTTCAGGAGAGAAGAGAAAAGACATGTAAACAGATAGTTACCATATAAGTCAATTTATATTCTACCAACAGCAGGAATGAGATACTCATAGAGGGGCAAAGCATGACAAACCACTTCTGGGTGGTACTATCAGGCAAGGCTTCACAGAAGACATGGCATTTGAGTTGAAATGAGTACCTTGAAAAACACATACACTTTCAATAAACAAGGGAGTCTAAGCATGAGCACTGTAATGGACAGAACAGCATCAACCTAGGTTGGCAGAAGCAATCTGTAAGAACTGTTCACCAATAGGGCTGTTCAGTCATTGAAATGACTTAGAACTGGGAGGGCATGGCTGAAATATTTCAGTGACAGAAACCAGAATGCAAATATCTTGACAGGCTGAAATGATAGACTGAATCTAACATGATGGAAATGAACTGGACTAAATGTACCATTTTGCATTTTATTATTAAAGGGGAAAATATTCACAGTCACAGCTGCTTATAGGAAAAAGGCCCCTTGTTTTTGTTGAATGTAAGCTCCATATGAATCAACATAGCATTGTCAAAAAAGCTGAGGTACATGTAGGTCATATTTCTCTCCAAACATATAGGATGACTTTACTTTTTTATTCAAAAGTGATCATAGCGGACTGTTACTAGTTTTCTATTGCCACCATAACAAATTGCCATAAACGTAGAGGTTTAAAACAACATATATTTATTATTTTTTACAAGATTTTTTTATAGTTCTGGAGGTCAGAACTCTAGTAATGGCTCTCACCAAACGAAATCCAGGCATTGGCAGACTCTATTGTTTTCTGGGGTTCTATGGGAGAACCCACTTCTTATTCAGACTGTTGGTGGAATTCTGTTTCTTGGGTTTGAAGGACCAATGCTTCTGGCTTTGTTGTTTTGTTTTGTTTTTGTTTTGTTGGCTGTAAGCTGAGGGCCATCCCCAGATGCTGGAGGCCACCACATTCTTTGGCTTATGACCCCCTTCCTCCATTTTCACAGCCAGCAGTGAAAACTGTCAACAGCAAATTGAGTCCTTCTTATATCACACTTCCCTGACCCTTCTTCCAACACTGCATTTCTTTTTTTTTGTACCACCAGCAAAGATTCTCCACTTTTAAGGACTCATGCTGTTAGGTTCGGTCCTCCTGGATAATCTAAGGTAATCAACACATCTCAAGGTATGTAACCTTAGATACATCTAACAACACTTCGCCATACAAGGTAACATATTCAGAGTATTGAGGATCAGGGAATGGGCATCTTTAGGGGGGCCATTATACTATCCTCTTATCTGAACTGTTTTGCTCAGTGCTGAGTGACACCCTTGATAATATGGGGCAGTTATATGGGAAAGTGACCACAGTGGCTAGAAAATTCAAAATTGGGGGCACCTGGGTGGCTCATTCATTAAGCATCTGCCTTTGGCTCAGGTCATGATCCCCGTGTCTTGGGATCAAGCCCTGCATCAGACTCCCTGCTCAGTGGGAAACCTGCTTCTTCCTCTCCCCCTCTCCCAGCTTGTATTCCCTCTCTCACTGTGTCTCTTCCAAAGAAATAAATAAAACCTTAAAAAAAAAAAGAAAATTCAAAATTGTATCATGTGAGGAGTGTTGGAAGAAGCTGGGAACATTTTCCCTGGAAATTTGGGAGTGAAGGGAATTATAATAGCTGTTTCAAATCATCTTAATGCCTGTCATATAAAATGGACTTATTCTGTGTTGGATAGAATGTAGAACAGAATCAAAGGAAAAAGAAATAAATTTTAACTCAGTATAGGGAATGTGACTGCTAGTCTCCAAAAATAGCCCTGATGAGATGAGCCATGCCTCTTGGTATTCGTGCCCTTATGTAGCCCCTCCTCCCCTGACATTGAACTTGGGCTGGCCTGTGATTTGCATTAATCAATGGAATGCAGCAGAAGTCACCACGCAGGACTTCTGAGTTTAGCCATGAAGAAGCCCTGGTAGGCTCCATTTTCACATTTTGTTGAACCCTAAGCCTGCATGTCAGAGATCCAACTACCTGCTGCTGGGGAGACCATATGTAAAACCATGTGGAGAGGCCAGATGAAGAGGAGAGGACTCAAGAATACATTAAGAGGGAGACAAACTTCAGTGTGTCAGTTAAGCCTCCATTTGACTGCAACCTCATGAGAGACCCCAAGCAAGACCAGCAGTACTGTCTAGCTAAGCCCCATTTATATTACCAACCCACAGAATCACAAGCTAAACAAATGATGGTTATTTTAAACCATTGTTTGGGGATGTTTTGTTATGTACCAAAAGCTAACCAATACAGCTGCTAACCTCATTGTATGTGCATGTTTATGCACATTTTAAAATTTTCACCATACAAACCAGAATTGTTTTTCTTTACTTTTGATTGCAAAATAATACCATTGGCTTTCACAAATCATTTCAATTTCCTGCCAGCATCATGCTTGATTTAATGTGTTGCTTGTAGACATATGCCTGTGTATATTTGCTTTCCCTGACCTGGTGATTTCCTTGATTACCCAAATGTATGGAACACTCTTAGTCATTTTGCTATCATAATTCATCTGTCTTTAAAAAATAAAAAAAGTTGGGGCACCTGGGTGGCTCAGTGGGTTAAAGCCTCTGCCTTTGGCTCAGGTCATGGTCCCAGTGTCCTGGGATCGAGCCCCACATCGGGCTCTGTGCTCTGCAGGGAGCCTGCTTCCACCTCTCTCTCTGTCTGCCTCTCTGCCTACTTGTGATCTCTGTCTGTCAAATAAATAAATAAATAAATAAATAAATAAATAAATAAATAAAAATTTAAAAAGTTAAGTATATTTCAACTGGAACATAAGTCTATAATTAAAAACAGATGGTTTAAAGGGTAAGTTTTAAGCAAGAGAAAATACACCAGATAATGAAAAAGAAGAAGAGAAATCAGAAAACTTCCAAAGTTTTGATGGACACTGTTATCACAGAGACTTCTTGTGGAAAAAATTGACAGCAAAAATGGGAGTACACTCCCAAAGAGAACAGAAGTAAATTGGGAATATACATCAATGATCAATTTAAATAAGCAGACATCCTTGCATCTTGGGTTTTAATATTGTGGCAATTCAAATGAGCCTAAATCAAGGTGATTTTCCTCTAAAAATACCTGCATAAAACTATAATCTTTACAATCACACACACACACACACACACACACACACACACACACAACATGCATTCCTACCAACAGTGCTCAAGGGTTCCAATTTCTTCCTTTTCCTATCCAACACTTGTTCTCATTTATTTTGAAATTTGCCATCCCAAGAAGTGTGAGTATAATCCCACTGTGGTTTTAATTTGCATTTCCCTTATGATTAGTGATGTTGAGCACCTTTTCACATATTTTTTGGCCATTTGAATGTCTTCTTTAGAGAAATGTCTATTACAAAGTTTCCTCCAAAAAAATTTAAAAATAGGGGTGCCTGGGTAGCTCAGTGGGTTAAAGCCTCTGCCTTTGGCTTGGGTCATGATCCCAGGATCCTGGGATCGAGCCCCGCATCAGGCTCTCTGCTTAGCAGGGAGCCTTCTTCCTCCTCTCTCTCTTTGCCTGCCTCTCTGGCTACTTGTGATCTCTGTCTGTCAAATAAATAAACAAAATCTTAAAAAAAAATTTAAAATAGAATTGCCATATGATACTGCAGTCCCACTTTTGGATATATATTGAAAAGAATTAAAGTCAGGATTGAGAAGAGATATACTCCCATGTTCATTACAGCATTGTTTGTAATAACCAAGATATGGAAACAACCTCAATGTTCATTGACTGATTTAAAAAAATGGGGGCACCTGGGTGGCTCAGTCAGTTAAGCAACTGCCTTCTGCAGAGGTCATGATCCCAGGGTCCTGGGATCAAGCCTCATGTCAGGCTCCCTGCTCAGCCGAAGTCTGCTTCTCCCTCTCCCTCTGCCTGCCGCTCTGCCTACTTGTGCTCTCTTTCTATCTCTCTGTCAAATAAATAAAATCCTTAGAAATAATAATAATAAATAAAAAATAAAAAACTGGTATATATATACAATGATCTGTATGAGATGATGGATATTTATTTATTTATTTTTAAATTTTATTTTGATTTACCTTTTTTTCAGTGTTCCAAGATTCATTGCTTATGACCACACCCAGTACTCCATGCAATATGTGCCCTCCTTAATACCGATCCCCAAGCTCACCCAACTCCCCTCCCCCTTCCCCTCCAAAACCCTCAGTTTGTTTCTCAGCGTCCACAGTCTCTCATGGTTTGTTTCTGCCTATGATTTCCTCCAATTCACTTCTCCTTTCCTTCTTCCAATGTCCTCCGTGTTATTCCCTATGCTCCACAAGTAAGTGAAACCATATGATAATTGACTCTCTCTGCTTGACTTATTTCACTCAGCATAATCTCCTCCAGTCCCATCTATGTTGATACAAAAGTCGGGTATTCAACCTTTCTGATGGAGGCATAATACTCCATTGTATATATGGACCATATCTTCTTTATCCATTCATCTGTTGAAGGGCATCTTGGCTTTTTCCACACTTTGGTAACTGTGGCCATTGCTGCTATGAACATTGGAGTACAGGTGGCCCTTCTTTTCACTACATCTATATCTTTGGGGTAAATACCCAATTGTGCAATTGCAGGGTCATAGGGTAGCTCTATTTTTAATTTCTTAAGGAATCTCCACACTGTTTTCCAAAGTGGCCACACCAACTTGCATTCCCACCAACAGTGGAAGAGGGTTCCCCTTTCTCCACATTCTCTCCAACACTTGCTGTTTACTGTCTTGTTGATTTTGGCCATTCTAACTGGTGTAAGGTGGTATCTCAATGTGGTTTTGATTTGAATCTCCCTGATGGCTAGTGATGATGAACATTTTTTCATGTGTCTGATAGCCATTTGTATGTCTTCTTTGGAGAAGTGTCTGTTCATGTCTTCTGCCCATTTTTTGATGTGATTGTCTATTTTGTGTGTGTTGAGTTTGAGGAGTTCTTTATAGATCTTGGATAGCAGCCCTTTGTCTTTAGTGTCATTTGTGAATATCATCTCCCATTCCGTGGGTTGCCTCTTTGTTTTGTTGATTGTTTCCTTTGCTGTGCAGAAGCTTTTTATCTTGATGAAGTCCCAAAAGTTCATTTTCACTTTTGTTTCCTCTGCCTTTGGATATGTATCTTGAAAGAAGTTGCTGTGGCTGATGTCCAAGAGGTTACTGCCTATGTTCTCCTCAATTTTGATAGATACCTGCCTCATGTTGAGGTCTTTTATCCATTTTGAGTTTATCTTTGTGTGTGTTGTAAGAGAATGGTCGAGTTGCATTCTTCTATACATAGCTGTCCAATTTTCCCAGAACCATTTATTGAAGAGACTGTCTTTTTTCCAATGGATATTTTTTTCCTGCTTTGTCGAAGATTATTTGATCATCGAGTTGCAGGTCCATATCTGGGCTCTTTATTCTGTTCCACTGGTCTATGTGTCTGTTTTTGTTCCAGTACCATGCTGTCCTGATGATCACAGCTTTTTAGTAAAGCTTGAAATCAGGCAACATGATGCCTCCAGTTTTGTTTTTCTTTTTCAATATTTCCTTAGTAATTAAGGGTCCCTTCTGGTTCCATACAAATTTTAGGATTGTTTGTTCCTGCTCTTTGAAAAATGCCAGTGGAATTTTGATTGGGATGGTATTGAAAGTATAGATTGCTCTAGGCAGTATAGACATTTTAACAATGTTTATTCTTCCAATCCGTGGGCATGAAATGCTTTTCCATCTTCTTGTGTCTTCTTCAATTTCTTTCATGAGTGTTCTATAGTTCCTTGAGTACAGATCCTTTACCTCTTTGGTTAGGTTTATTCCCAGGTATCTTATGGTTCTTGGTGCTATAATAAATGGAATTGACAGCAATTCAGTAATGTGGTAGGATACAAATTCAATGTACAGGAATCAATTGCTTTCTTATACACTAACAATGAAAATATAGGAAGGGAAATTAGAGAGATGATGGATATTAACTAAACCCATTTCGTAATCATTTCATAGTATGCAAATCAAGGTATATACTTTAAATTTATACAGCAATGTGTATGCATTATTTTTCAATAAAGGTGGAAGGAAAAATGTACTAAGAAAGAAATCCTTCCATATGCAACAACATGCATTAACCTGAAGGACATTTGGCTAAGTGAAAGAAGTCAGTCACAGAAGGATAAATACTCTATAATCCCTCTTATTTAAGGTTTTTCAAATAGTCAAATTCATAGAAACAGAGAGAAAAATAGTCGTTATCAGGGGCTGCGGGTGGGTAGGGAAAATAAGGGATCATTCCATTAGTATAAAGTTTCAGTTAAGCAAGATGATTAAGTTCTAGAGATATTTCATGCAATATAGTGTTTGTAGTTAATGATATAATATTGTACATTAAAAAATTTAAGAAGTAGATCTCAAGTTAAGTGTTCTTACCACCAAAAAGGAAGAGATAGGAGGAGACTTTGGAGGTAATGGATATTTTACTTTCATTTTAGTGATGTTTTAAGGAATGTTGTAGCATTTTCAAACTCATCAAATTGTATACATCAAATATGTGCAATTTTTTGTATATCAATTAGACTTTAATATAGCTGTTTAAAAAACATGCAGTTTTGCAGGTGCTAGGGTGTGGCTTTAAGCATCTGACTCTTGTTTATTGCTTGCTTAAATGTACTTTTTTTGGGCTTTTTACAGATCAGTTCCAGTATCACTTTGGTTAGAAAAGCTCAAATAATAAGAAAAAATATGGTGAAGTTCTGCACCATCACATGTCAGAGTCTATTAGAGATGAAGTAGGTAAGACGCATCTAAGTTAAAAAAAAAAAAAAAAGTGTCCTTATCAAATACCACTATTAAATATCTTTTAAAAACCAAACTATTATCTTTTTTTTAAAGATTTTATTTATTTATTTGACAGAGAGAGATCACAAATAGGCAGAGAGGCAGGCAGAGAGGGAGAAGGAAGCAGGCTTCCCACCGAGCAGAGAGCCCGATGTGGGGCTTGATCCCAGGACCCTGAGACCATGACCTGAGCCGAAGACAGAGGCTCAACCCTCTGAACCACCCAGGTGCCCCTAAAAAACTAAACTATTATCTTACAGTTCAATGAATGCACAGATTTCATACTGTTTCATTGAGTTTTTAAGTCGGTTTATTTACAATGAAGATTTGGGCAAACAAAGGAGAAAAATCCTTTGGGTTGTAGAAAAATCAGTGGAAAAAATAGCTCTAGTAGTAAGAAGAAGACAAAGAATGCAATGCTTAGCTCTTTGAGCATGTTGCCATTCAATCTTCAAAAACATTCTCTAATACAAGTGCTATGTCATCTACATTTTATGCACCCAGAAACTGTGCCAGACACAGTCAAATCCTCTATTTCATTTATTCTTCATAAGCATTCTGCAAAGAGGGCAGCATCCTTTTTACAAATAAGTGCAATGAACTCTGAGACATTAAGCAACATGTTCAAGTTCTTGCAAGTAGAATGAAATGGAGTTGGCATTATTGTGTATATATTTCTGATCTTGCACATTTCACTGCATCCTTCTAACCTAATAAGAGACACAAATAATGAAAACAAAACAAAACAAAAAAATGAGCATCATATTTCTCTCAGGGTTCCAAAACCCAAGGGACCTTCAACCATGGACAGCTGTTTAATTTGTAGTTTCCAATAACAAGGGCAGGGGCTCCAACAGGTTCGGGTGGTAGCACCATCCAGCTGAATATCTCCAACTTCCTGGGCCTTACTTTCATGATGAGTAAATTCATACCTCAAATAAGACAACCCCTTAGAACTTTAGATTTGAAGGAGTGGGTGTGATAAGACAGGACATCTTTTCCAAATGGCTTTCATCAGCTTACATTGCCATCAGTAAAAGAAAGCAATATGGAGGTAAATATTTGTGTCCTTCCTTAAACCCCATCCGTCCCATCTCTGGGGTCTCTAAAGTGTCCTGCACAAAGATATTCATTACAGTGTTCATTTTAAGAACAAAAAATTGGAAACAAATCCAATTTGTTTGGATGGTGCTACAACCTGAATCTGTTTGAGCCCGTGCTCTTGTTCTTGGAAACTACAAATTAATATCTCTCCATGGTTGAAGGTCCCTTGGGTTTTGAAGCCCTGAGAGTAATGAAAATTAGTTAATGAATTTCTGTTTGCCAGACATTTTGGAATATATTAATTTGATAGAACATTATGTAACATATAGAACACTGCTTATGGGAATACCATAATACTTTTTTTAAGTAAAAAAAAGTGTAATCATTATATGTAAAAAATGATGACAACTAAAAGTTTGTGAACAACAATAAAAAAAAGCCCCTTGCATAATGGCCCACTCAAAGATAGTCATTATTTGCATTTTAATATCTTATGCCAACTTTTTTTTCCATATACTTTCTATGTCACCTGAGATACATCAGATCCCATCAACTCCCACCCATTGACTAAGGGGTTAACTGGGAGTGGTGCAAAGTTTCAGGTGTGCTCACAGTCCTGTCTTTCAGATACTGTGGACAAAAAGAGCTCACCATGTTCTCCACTTCCAGCACTTTGTTGATGTTTGATATCCATGAGGCCAATAGGTCTTTTCTCATCATGGTTGCTGTTATTGCTCTCCTTTATAAAACAAACAATAAAGCCAAGTGTATTTTCACTGATATTCTCCAAACTATCATCCTTAAAAGTCCTTATCAAGTTCCCTGAATAAGAAACATGCTCTTCCTTCAGCTTTTGCTGGCTAATTCTCTCTCTCTAGATTCCAGAACCAAGGCCTTGGAGCTTAGGCAAAGGGAGTAACAGGTGAGAGGGACAACAAGCTACCTTCCCCCCAAACCTAGATAGCTACACAACAAGCTGAATTGGTTTGAAGTATTGACAGCACTCCAGGAATGGTTTATTCTCCAGTGATTCTGGGCACTCTCTTCTATGCACTTTAGCTGTCTCTTAGACTGTTGCTACTCAACAGTCTACAGTCTTGAGTGTAGACTACAGTTTAGAGTGTTGCTACTCAACACTCTACAGACTAGAGTGTAGACTGGTAACTTCAGCATGACTTGGGAGCTTGTTGTGAAAGCAAAAGTTCAGGCCTCATCCTAAACCCACTGAATCAGAACTTACAGCTGATTTCTACGTACCTTAACATTTGAGAAGCACTGTTTTAGACCAAGTTCTTCTAAAGTATTTTCCCTGAATTTGGGGGGAAATGACTTACATCAGATTCTAGACTAATTATTTCTCCTATTCCATTTGATGTCTAAACTATATACTATCCTGACTCAATTGTAGTTCTAGTTTTACATTGATTGATAACTCAGCTTCTTTGTAAGTAGTAAAGACAGCTCTGGATGCTACAGATGGCTCTGTACTAGGAGGGTAACCTTGGAAAATTTGCTCAGTTAACCTCTCCCAGCTTCACTTTTTTTAAAGATCTATTTATTTATTTGAGAGAGATCTAGAGCTTGAGTGGGGGAGGGGGAGCAGCTTAGGGAGAGAGAGAATCCCACAGGGGGCTTGATCTCACGACCCTAAGACCATGACCTGAACCAAAACCAAGAGCTGGGTGATCAAAAAACTGAGCTACCCAGGCACCCCTTTCCCAGCTTCATTTTTAGAAGTGAGAAAGACAGAGATAACTTGAAAAGCGAGGCATTGAAATGTTATCATTTTTCTGTTCCCAAGACAAAACTCCAATAAAGAATCGTCATTATTTCATAACTTAAAACATCAATTGGATGTGGGCTCAATTTCCAGCACAACTACAATCCACTAATTAGAACATCATGGATTGACACCAGCTCCTGGGTGTAATTCAGCCATGTACCTTCATCTACCAACTGCATTGGTACATGCATTTGCACAGCCCCAACTATGTCCTCAGTACCAGAAAAGAATGTGGATAAAGATAAGAAAATTAAAGTTGTCATCTCAATGGTTAGGCTGAATTTCTTTCTTTCTTTCTTACTTTCTAATTTAACCCAGTCTTGCTTATCATGGGGGACATATAGCAGAAAATGATGCTTCCTTCAGGATAGATTGATTTATAGAACCAGAGATTCTGTACTATACCCTCAAAGTTTGATGCAGGAATCCATTTTGCTCTCTTGTTGACCAAACACACTCTTGGTAGGAGTACTGGTGAGGAGGAATCTGGGTAGCAGAGGTTCTCTAAGATCATAGACCAAAGCATTTCTGAATAAAGTGGAGAGGTAATGCATCATACTTCTAAAGATTAAGATTCATTTTCTGTTCTGCATCCTTTGCCTTTTAATTTTACATTCTTAACTAATTGGACATCTAAGATTTTACATATGTTTTTAACTACTCAACTTTTCTAACTCTTACTAGAGGCTGAATATGGACAGTAACTCTGATTTAGTGGAAGCCAAGTATGTTACAATGAAAGGGAAAAAAACAATTCTTTCTGAGAGTAAGTTTAAGAGGAGCAGATGAAAAACACTCACATATACACTGCTACCTATACTCATGTATTTGCAACACATACACAAACACACACAAAAACCTGTCAATGGACAGCTCTAACTTTTGGGAGGAATAGTTACCTTTACTGCTATTGTTCTCTCTCTGGCTTCAAAACTCACTTCTCTCTTCCATTAACCTGCTTATAGGAGTTATTGTAGGAATTCCTGATTAGTAAGAATAATTCTAGAGATAATGAACTTTCTGGGGCAATTCCTTGGCATTCAACACTCTTTTCCACTAGTATTTTTTTAAGATCTTATTTATTTATTTATGAGAGAGAGAGAGAGAGGGAGAGAGAGAGAGAGAGAGAGAATGAGTGGTGGGAGGGGTAGAGGGGAAGAAAGAGAGAGAAGTAGGCTCCCTGCTGAGCAGGAAGCCTGATGTTGGGCTCAGTCCCAGGACTTGGAGATCATGACCTGAGCCAAAGGCAGACACTTAACCCACTGAGCCATGCAGGTGCTCCTCTTTTCCACTAGTCTTATGAGATATTTTCTTTGGGGTCCCTTAGCAAAGAAAACTGCCCCAATGGAACAGTCAGTAAGCTTAAATTACTCTTGAAAGAAGAAAAGGATGATAGAGAACATATTTTGAACAGTTATTCTGTGCTGATCATTTAATATGATATAATTGCTTTAACCACAATTACCTTAAGAAGTAGATTTTACTATTGTTATTTTACAAATAGAGAAGGGCTCATACAGCACTGTAGATTCAAGTAAAGGGTTTATATGGTGGATCCATGAGCTGTCTCCTCTGTATGGACACTGCCTCAGGAGCATGGCCAAATATGGTAGCCTCTGATTCCAAAGGAGAATGCTCAGACTGGTTTTTAGGGGCCACACCTGATAGGGATCTTTGGAAAACTCTTGTTTCCTTGAGAAGACCATAACTATGAAGGTCCTTGAGTCATTTTGTACTCTTAGAATGACTTTTGGATGGATATAATACTTTCCCCTGCATATAGGATACAGAGAAAAGAGTGTAGGGTGCAGCTACCAACCTGGAAATTTGTTCTTTCTATTGGTCAAAGGATGTGGCCTTCTTACATCATTTGGTGAAGAATCTGGGGCCAGGACACAGCATTAATACTAATGCTTAGCTTTGTCCCATTGTCTTGTACTCTAGCTCCATGGTGGTGAATAAAAATGGTGGTAGCTAAGAAAAGAACAGAGACAATAATACAAATTTTATCACTGGGGGAAAAGTGGTAAGGAAATCATAATCCTTTATCCACTGAATTTGTTAACAATGGGTCAGAGTCTACAAAGGAAATAGTAGTAAGTGCAGTGTAAGTGGTTGTCAGAAAATAGGATGAAAGGAACTGTGACATTTGAGGCTCCATGGTGGTGAATAAAAATGGTGGTAGCTAAGAAAAGAACAGAGACAATAATACAAATTTTATCACTGGGGGAAAAGTGGTAAGGAAATCATAATCCTTTATCCACTGAATTTGTTAACAATGGGTCAGAGTCTACAAAGGAAATAGTAGTAAGTGCAGTGTAAGTGGTTGTCAGAAAATAGGATGAAAGGAACTGTGACATTTGAG